>NC_088228.1:22150337-22445337 GCF_036934945.1 Oncorhynchus masou masou | reverse complement strand
GAGAGGAGGAGCAGAGGCGGTGTAGGGGTTATTGTAAAGGCATCCTATCAGGCCCCTATAGCCAACTGACCGTTGCTAACCCTATCAACCAACAGTCTAGGAGATGAAGGCTTAGCATTCTGCCAGAGCTGTCAAAGAGCAGTCAAAATCATGGGCGGAAATATCAAACATATTCAGTTCACATGAACTTCTACTACTTTTATGGAGATTTATATGGCTGGAAAAAGATCCCTTTTCTTTGGTAAATCTGCTACACTATTCACATTTATCATTAACAAAACACATTTGAACTCTTGTTTCGGCAACTCTTGTTTCTCCCCTTTTCCCTCCGTCTTGTCTATTTTCTCTCCTGGCTTTGTTCCTCATTTCAAACCGATGTCATTGGTTTGACATGACAGGCTGGAAGCTTTTTGCCTGAGCGTTGACATCAAAATTCATTGAAATGGGCACGTGTGAGGAAGCCGCAAGAAGCCCCACCTGCACTCCTTCCCCATCCACCCCTCTCTCTCTCTGTTTTCTTTCATCTCTCCTCTCTCCCCTCCCTCTCTCTCTCTCCTTCCTGTCACCTCACTGTCACTGACAACAGCACCCCGGTGTTGAATCTCCTTGTTGTCGCTCCCTATCTGGTCCCAGCCACCAACAACAAGTCAGCTTTTGTTATTGTTTCAATGGAGTTTTAAGGTAATAAATGTAAAAACAGAAACACTCGACATTCAGGAAATAGATACTGTACCCTGCATTACACGGTGCCTGAGTATGTAACTACTGTTTATTCTTTTTGTCAGTACTCTTTCTTCCGAGTCCTTCCGAGTGTACAATACCCACAAATACAACTTTTCCAAAATGCTTGTGTAGGCTCCTACTAGGTCTAGTCTTTAAAGGAATCAGACACGGTGGACTTACCCTCAACCCTCAGCCACTAAAACCTTTGACCTGTGTTAGTAAGAGCCATACTCCCACTCCGTCTCCAACCCGTCTCCACCCCCCCCCCCCCCCCCCCCCGGTGGGTCTCTCTGCATGGCCAGTGTGGCCGGGGTCTCTCTTCCAGATTGATGGTGCAGTACATTAGTTACAGTGCTCTGAAAGCAGCAGGCCCTTCTGTCCTGTCTGTCGGACCAGAGTGGAGGGATGAGTGTGACACAGCCAGCACAGAAACAGATAGAGACACAGCCCAAACAATGCTGCCTCACTCCCTACCTGCCTGTTTCACTGCCTGCCTGCCTGGCTGGTGGATTTATGATGGCGGTGAGTGCGTTTATTATCTCACAAACAGCATAGAGCCCGTGTGGCGATTT
This sequence comes from Oncorhynchus masou masou, assembly GCF_036934945.1. Taxonomy (NCBI): domain Eukaryota; kingdom Metazoa; phylum Chordata; class Actinopteri; order Salmoniformes; family Salmonidae; genus Oncorhynchus; species Oncorhynchus masou. The sequence continues at coordinate 22,444,042 of NC_088228.1, read as the reverse complement.
ATCCCCTTTCAAGGTCCAGCCCTGATTTGTGTTGGCAGATCAATCACGAGTGCCTCCACAGAGGGGCTAGGGGAGGGGACAAGGCTTATTACCTGATAAGGGAGGCAGGACGAGTGGTTGAACCCGCCCGCCCTCACTTGCCATTCATTACACCCATCTCTGGTTGCCTAACTGACCGGAACCTCAACCAATGGCCACATTAGGATTTATATCAGGAAGGTAAGTATTTCTTCTTTCTGAGATTTGATTGGAAATCAACTCGTCTCTACTTCCTGTTTACCTTAGTTGGTCTCCTTAGTTTCCTTGATTCCTTCCTGCAACACCTTGTCTGTAACCTCCTGTATGAGGCCCCACCCCCACGCCCCTCCTCCCCTCTCCAGCCGTCCACTCCGGGGACGCGCTCGCCTGACAAATCACGTTGTCAGATTAGGACCTGGGCAAATTCAATTTCAGCGCCTTGCCAAAGCCGCTCTGAATCTGGGGCTGTGCATGGGACACAAAGCGAACATGACAAGGGTGACTTTTTTGTCACTTCGACCTGGCGCATCATAAAAATGTATCCTTGTCGGAGTGAAAGGAGAAGATAGGGAGGAGGAGCGAAATAAAGAAAGACTGAAATGGAGAGCAAGAGGGAGAAAGAGGAAGAGAAGCTAGACAGGGAAAGTAACAAAACAGAAGAAAACGGGGGAAAAATGAACACAAAATAAAATAAAATGAATGCCAAGAGAGCCCCAGCCAACCTATTCATGCACAGGGAGACGGAGGGGGAATGATGAATATTCATGTCTCAGGGAGCAGGAGAGGGATGATGAATATTCATGTCTCAGGGAGCAGGAGAGGGAATGATGAATATTCATGTCTCAGGGAGCAGGAGAGGGAATGATGAATTTTCATGTCTCAGGGAGCAGGAGAGGGAATGATGAATATTCATGTCTCAGGGAGCAGGAGAGGGATGATGAATATTCATGTCTCAGGGAGCAGGAGAGGGAATGATGAATATTCATATCTCAGGGAGCAGGAGAGGGATGATGAATATTCATGTCTCAGGGAGACGGAGGGGGAATGATGAATATTCATGTCTCAGGGAGCAGGAGAGGGAATGATGAATATTCATGTCTCAGGGAGCAGGAGAGGGATGATGAATATTCATGTCTCAGGGAGCAGGAGAGGGATGATGAATATTCATGTCTCAGGGAGGATGAGAGGGAATGATGAATATTCATGTCTCAGGGAGGATGAGAGGGAATAATGAATATTCATGTCTCAGGGAGGGTGAGAGGGAATGATGAATATTCATGTCTCAGGGAGGATGAAAGGGAATAATGAATATTCATGTCTCAGGGAGGATGAGAGGGAATAATGAATATTCATGTCTCAGGGAGGATGAGAGGGAATGATGAATATTCATGTCTCAGGGAGGATGAGAGGGAATAATGAATATTCATGTCTCAGGGAGGATGAGAGGGAATAATGAATATTCATGTCTCAGGGAGGATGAGAGGGAATGATGAATATTCATGTCTCAGGGAGGATGAGAGGGAATAATGAATATTCATGTCTCAGGGAGGATGAGAGGGAATGATGAATATTCATGTCTCAGGGAGAGGTCTGATTTGATATGTCTCTCCCCATTGTCGACGGATGCCTTAGCCGGCCCGTTTAATATTTCCGGCCTTGTAATCAGTCATCTTCAATCCGCAATGTCGATGAGGCTGTGATTTGATGTAGACCCCGCTGGTCAGACTCTGGGGAGAGCAGGCCCCCCCTCTCTCTCTACCTCCCCCCTTTCTCTCCATCTCTCTTTCCTCTCCTCCGCCTCTTTAATACAATGTTTACAAGCCAGCGCATTGTCCTCAACATATTTCAAAGTCCTAAGTGCCTGGGGCGTTTCACTGACAAATCAAATAACAGCAAAATCATTTATTTCCTGCTCCTGCCACTGGCTCTGCGACGGCGGTTAGGAAAGGAGGAGGAGGGGAGAGGAGAGGGGGTTAAGGGGTGGATTGGAGCATCCAAGAGAATGATTACTTCAATAAAAAAAATTATATCCCAAATCTGCTTAGCAGTCGTACTTTGAGCTGTAATTGTTTCAAACACAGCATGGCCCAAGGGTGGGCAGATTGAGTGGCACTGGGGGAGAAAGGGGAGGATAGGCGGGTTTGAATCTTGCAGACGATTAAAAGTGTGATTTGTGTTTCTCGATGACTGACTGACCATTTGAGCTGTCCCCTGGGTATTGCGTTTTGTCTGAGTGAGTGAGGGGAGAAACAGTGCTGTCTCTCTGCCTGTGTGACTTTAAGCAGAATTGAGTGTTGAAAGAGGGGTGTCGTCTGCACAGAGACAGAGGACCGAGGTGTCACCTGAGGGGATACTGAGAAGAATATCACTTATATTAGGACAGACGCAGACATACAGAGAGAGAGGCATAAGAACATCCTAGAAAGACATGTGACCTCAATCAAAAACACATCTGTCTCGAAGTGCACCTCCCATTTGAATGGAAACACCCAAATCCACCGTACTGCAAAAATACATATCCAATAACCTGTCTAAATCGGTCTCTCTCTTTCCTCCTATAGTAAGAACCCATCACACGGACACAAGGACGGCAGTGTGGTTCCAGGAACTCCTAAGGTAAGAGGATTTACCAGCAGAATCTCTCTCAGACTCCACAGCCCCAATAAGACCATCATCGTTCCACTGACCAGCTCCCTGACCAGAACGATCTTCCTCTGAACTATCTGAGCCTCATTAGGCTACTGTACTTCAGGTCTGGATCTCTGGGAGGCTCCCAGCGGAGCTCGACAAGGCAGTGTCTTAAGGAGACGTATAGCAGGATCCTCCGGAAGGAAGGCTGTTAAACTAGCTGCTACTGTATCAGCAGAGTGTCCGTGCTCCAGCAGGCAGTGGAGAGGGGACTGGAGGAAACTGCCATAGATGCACTAACTATGGCTCTCGGAGTCCTCATTAAAAAGCAGATCCAATAGACCCTGGACAGAGCAGTTTCTGTGAACACCCAATAAGAACCCAAAGGACTCGGTAAGACTAAGGACTTAAAAAGGGACTCTAGCTGGGTCTATCTTCTCAGTAGACGCGGTGTTTCAGAGTGTTCACTTGGAGACACACTCCAAGCCACATTGCATCCCTGTAGTCCGCTGGGACAGGGTATGTCTCTCTTATGTTAATAAGAGGTTTCATTCATGGTCTCTTAATGTTGCCACATTTAGCTCTGACACTGTTCTTCAGGCCCCTCACTGAATGTGCTGAGTGAAGGGATAAAGAGAGGGAGAAAGAGAGAGAGGGAGAGTCAGTGACAGAGAGAGAAAGGGAGAGAGTGACAGAAAGAGAGAAAGAGATATGAGAGTTTTTTAAAGTGTAGTCTGGAGCCAGCCGCAGTTGGCACTGGGGGAGAACTTGATCGTCCCTCTGCAATAACGGTAAGATTTGCTGATGGTATGTGTCCCTGCGGAGGGTAAAGATGCTATGAAGGATGTCTGTCTCTTAATGATCACTGTACCTGTCTGGTAAAAGGGGACCTTTAATATCTTTAACATCTTCAAAGACACGCTTTAATGTGCTCAATAGTGTTTCCACTACTCTTCATTCAACTGCCATTTCAGAGGACATTTACTGGGTTGAGATGAAATGGATGAACTTGATAAAGATATTTAATGGAGATTGGAGACAGGTTTTTATCAATACAAGCTCCGAGGCTCACCCTGCCTCACAGGGTCTGGGAACAGTCAGACAGACAGGGGCTAGGGGAGAGTCAGACAGACAGGGTCTGGGAACAGTCAGACAGACAGGGGCTAGGGGAGAGTCAGACAGACAGGGTCTGGGAACAGTCAGACTGACAGGGGCTAGGGGAGAGTCAGACAGACAGGGTCTGGGAACAGTCAGACAGACAGGGTCTGGGAACAGTCAGACTGACAGGGGCTAGGGGAGAGTCAGACAGACAGGGTCTGGGAACAGTCAGACAGACAGGGGCTAGGTGAGAGTCAGACAGACAGGGTCTGGGAACAGTCAGACAGACGGGGCTAGGGGAGAGTCAGACAGACAGAGTCTCGGAACAGTCAGACAGACAGGGGCTAGGGGAGAGTCAGACAGACAGTGTTGGGGAATAGGAGTAATTGTGGTTAGTGGGGGAAATGGGAGTAAGGGAACAGGAATAATTGTGGTTAGTGGGGGAAATGGGAGTAAGGGAACAGGAGTAACTGTGGTTAGTGGGGAAATGGGAGTAAGGGAACAGGAGTAATTGTGATTAGTGGGGCAATGGGAGTAAGGGAACAGGAGTAATTGTGGTTAGTGGGGGAAATGGGAGTAAGGGAACAGGAGTAATTGTGATTAGTGGGGCAATGGGAGTAAGGGAACAGGAGTAATTGTGGTTAGTGGGGGAAATGGGAGTAATGGAACAGGAGTAACTGTGGTTAGTGGGGAAATGGGAGTAAGGGAACAGAGATTGAACAGGGACCGGGGTGAGGGGAACAGAACAGGCCCTCTGAGCGAGGCGTGACTGAGCATTCCCCAGTAGGTGTTTAGTATTCCGACACACCGTGTGAGAAATGAAGAAGCTGCTTAGAGATCACAGGGGCTGCTGCTTCCTGTGCCCAGTCTGCCTTCCAGACCTTCCTACCGGTTGTAAAGCGGATTAACCTCTCCCACTTCACAGCTGCCACAACGGCCACCCGCCCCCTCTCAACCACGCCATCGCCATAGCGACTCCGTGTCAGCCCTGTGCCTCTTAATCCTCGGGGTCAGGGGGCAACGGTACGGCAAGGCAAGATGAGGGGAGATGAGCACGTTACCTAACATGGCACCTCCCGTATCTAACGCTGGCGTCATTCTGTTAATTAGTCAACACATTACAAACTATTACTCTCATGTAGAATAACAAGTGGTAGTTATCAGAAGCTTGTGCTAATTGACACATAGGCATTCAAAAATGCAGCGTTATAATGCTGTGTAGTAGGTAACAATTCCAGTTACATCAATGAATAAAAGCCACACAAATAAACAGCAGTTCCGTGACCTTGCCGTCCCGAAGCATAAAAATACATGCACAATGCTTAATTTACTGTCCCAGCACTAGGGGTCTGCCATTTCTCACATATTAATATTAGATTATACTTGTCGGCCACTTACGCCTCTGCTCTCTCCTCTCTCCTTGATTAATAGGAACACTTTGTAAATACAAATATTTCATAGCAGCCTTGTAAAGAGCTGGATCTCTGTCAACTCTTCCCCGTAAAGTAAGCACTATTTCCCCTTCCTCCCTTCTTCCCCCCTTCTTTCTCCCTTTTCTCTAGTTCATTTGTGAAATAAACTCAATTAAGTTTGTCAGTGGGGCGGGCCTGTAATGTCGGAGGCTCTTTGGAGGCTGTCAGAAGAGGTTTATAGATGACCAAGGTGTCCTGTAATGTCGGAGGCTCTTTGGAGGCTGTCAGAAGAGGTTTATAGATGACCAAGGTGTCCTGTAATGTCGGAGGCTCTTTGGAGGCTGTCAGAAGAGGTTTATAGATGACCACGGTGTCCTGTAATGTCGGAGGCTCTTTGGAGGCTGTCAGAAGAGGTTTATAGATGACCAAGGTGTCCTGTAATGTCGGAGGCTCTTTGGAGGCTGTCAGAAGAGGTTTATAGATGACCAAGGTGTCCTGTAATGTCGGAGGCTCTTTGGAGGCTGTCAGAAGAGGTTTATAGATGACCAAGGTGTCCTGTAATGTCGGAGGCTCTTTGGAGGCTGTCAGAAGAGGTTTATAGATGACCAAGGTGTCCTGTAATGTCGGAGGCTCTTTGGAGGCTGTCAGAAGAGGTTTATAGATGACCAAGGTGTCCTGTAATGTCGGAGGCTCTTTGGAGGCTGTCAGAAGAGGTTTATAGATGACCACGGTGTCCTGTAATGTCGGAGGCTCTTTGGAGGCTGTCAGAAGAGGTTTATAGATGACCAAGGTGTCCTGTAATGTCGGAGGCTCTTTGGAGGCTGTCAGAAGAGGTTTATAGATGACCAAGGTGGCCTGTAATGTCGGAGGCTCTTTGGAGGCTGTCAGAAGAGGTTTATAGATGACCAAGGTGTCCTGTAATGTCGGAGGCTCTTTGGAGGCTGTCAGAAGAGGTTTATAGATGACCAAGGTGTCCTGTAATGTCGGAGGCTCTTTGGAGGCTGTCAGAAGAGGTTTATAGATGACCAAGGTGTCCTGTAATGTCGGAGGCTCTTTGGAGGCTGTCAGAAGAGGTTTATAGATGACCACGGTGTCCTGTAATGTCGGAGGCTCTTTGGAGGCTGTCAGAAGAGGTTTATAGATGACCAAGGTGTCCTGTAATGTCGGAGGCTCTTTGGAGGCTGTCAGAAGAGGTTTATAGATGACCAAGGTGGCCTGTAATGTCGGAGGCTCTTTGGAGGCTGTCAGAAGAGGTTTATAGATGACCAAGGTGTCCTGTAATGTCGGAGGCTCTTTGGAGGCTGTCAGAAGAGGTTTATAGATGACCAAGGTGTCCTGTAATGTTGGCTTGTGTCCTCCTCCTCTCCTCCACTGCAACATTGCCCGTTTTCTCTTCCTCTCACAACAACTGTCCTGCTCTTTCTCCCCAGTCTATGCTGTTGTCGGTGCACATCAAACGCGAGGGAGAGTCACCGGTGGTCTCCCCTCTGTCTTCTGAAGATGCCCACCACTCCGACAGATACCAGGTGAGCTGCCATGCTCGTGTGCCCTGCCTGGAGAAACGGGATGCATTCCAAATGGCAGTGGTACACTATGTAGGGAATAGGGTGCTAACTGGGACGTAAAGCCAGGATGTTGCTCTTGGCCCACATATCATCATAATCATAATGCCATTTTCATATCCTGTCACATGACAAGAAATATGGATTAAAGCCACTATGAAATGTACTCCTGGGAAAATAAAAGGAAAAGTCGAAGGAAAGAACAGCAATGGATGGACAACATACAAAAAGTACCCTGCTACTTTCTGTTTGGGAGGTTAAACGGATTCACATTAGGCAAACTCATGCGGCGATGGTTGAGATGATGTTGAGGTGGTAATTTGTTGTTTTAGTGTTGAACACACAGCATTGACTCAGCCAATCATCTGGCTCTCACATCTTATCATGGAGTGGATCAGGCATCAGCCCAGCTGCCTACCTCCTTCTATCCTGCCTGGTTGTGTTCCAAATGGCACCAAATTCCCTTTATAGTGCACTACTTTTGACGGAGCCCATAGGTAGTGCACTGTATAGGGAATAAGGTGTCATTTGTAATGCAGCACCTCAATCCTCCCGCTATCTCTGGCAAAGATTTGCCGAGGCTGTAATGTGTTTCCCTGTTCAGATAGGTAATCACCCACAATTTACCTCAAGCAATGCTCTTATGCTCCCTAAGCCTGGATGGTATCTCTTCTGGTCCACCACGTCCTTGACATGTCTCCCACCTCACTCTGCTGGAGGCCTCACCACTACAGATAGGCTTGCGTCCCAAACTACACCATACTCCACACACAGTGCACTACTTTTGATCAGACCCCTATGGGCCCTGGTCAAATGTAGTGCACTATATAGGGAATAGGGTGCCGTATGGGACGCTGGCATAGATTAGTTAGGATTAAACTGCTTCATACAGCACAGTGTTTTAACCTAAGTTATAAGGTTATGATGGAGCTTTATTTTTTTTTACATCTCAAAGTTTGGTATTTCAAACTCATACGGCAGTGATTTATTATTTGGGTTAAGTGGCTTCTTCCCTTCTACCATAAAGTAAGAGCTATGAAGTGTAAGACATCATATCCATACATTGACACGCCTATTAAAGGGGCTGTGGTGAAAGTATATATTTTTATTAGTAAAGCTGCTGCTGAAACCATTTCATGCAAACGATTAAACAGATGCTTTCCCCCCTTAAATGTTAGATTTGTTTTCTTTTTTGTTGTTGTTACATGAGCTATCATGTGGTTGTGTAAGCCATTTAGATAGTTTTCATCCAACATGGCATCCTATTCCCTGTATAGTGTGCTATATTTGACCAGAGTCCCATGAATCCTGGTCAAAAGTAATGCACTAAGTATGGAATAGGGTATACTTTGGGACACTGCATAGTGGATCATCATATCATGGGCAGGTTGTGTATGAGCACAACGCAAGTGTCAGTGTAAGAGGCCTCTCTGCAATATGATGGACGATCCACTCACTAGGAGTTTGAACTTGTGCCCACACTCTGTGCCATTGTCAGTGAGTGGGCATCCATCCATTGCCCTGACTGGCCCTGTTGGTGTCAGCACATAGCCTACCCACTCTGAAAGAGAGGGGAGAAGAAAGATAGGTGGTCCCATTTAACCCGTATCGTAGTGGTATTCACAATCACTGATCATGCCTGTCAGTTTCAAACAGGTTTAGATGGGGAGAATTCCTAGCCTATTTCCTATGTCACTTTCAAATGATGGGAAAATGATTAAACACTCATTTTCATGAAATGAAATTAAAAGTTTGAACTATTAGTATTGTCTGCAAAAAAAACTACGTTTAGATATGATGCATGGAACTAGTTTACCCTACAAGTTGCTTGAGACAAACTTGAATCAATCTTAAAATCTCAAATCAAATGAACTTTCATTGAAGTCACTGTATTACGTATTGCTGCTCCCTAGTGGCCAATGGTGGAACAACATCGGGCGTCCTCTGAACTTTCACTCCTTTGTTTAGTCACATGACACGCGTCAAGCCAACATGGCGACGGTGATATACAAAGCTGCTTTGTAGGCGCCACATTCAATCCTTTGGCATCCTTATAAAATTATTGATACAAAAGTGTATTCATGGTGCGGTGTACTATCGGGAGGCTTAAATGATAGACGTGTAAAAGTGAGTTTGTCGGCTTGAAAAGGCTTTGAACAAAAACTTGCGACCCTGTTATGGAAGAGACGATACAGCCCATAAAAGAAGTACGTTTTTGTTTACTATCAAGCTTAAACTTGTAGGGCACTCTGTAGAATCCAAATCAATCCAGCCCTGAACTGCTACTAATGTATCTATAAACAATATAAATTGAAAGGTCCATATCTAATGTATATTTTGTGTGTTTCCTTTCTTCCTAATTTTAGACGTTTTTAAGAGTGCGAGCAAACAGGCAAACGCGGTTGAATGGTATGTATACATTTCCTTTTTTTTTTGTAAAGTGCCTAATTATTCTTCATAAACATCTTACACAGTTGTATTTTTTTTAAGTACATTTCTGGTACAACATCCTGTAGAATTCGTAAATATTGATTTAAGCCAGGTGTATCTTAATCTGCAACTTCTCACAGCTAACGTGTATGCAATGACATGATTGGAGCCAAGCTCATCTTGGTGAAAATGGTGCAAATGGCGTGCGAAATTATTAAGGCTATTTCCTAAAACCAAACAGTTCCTCATCAAATAATCTTCTGTTTATATTTATTGAGTAGCCTATGATTGTCATAACAGTTTTCTTTATTTAAAAAATACATTACACTACTGAAAAAAAAAGATTGCTCAACCAAATATCATCCGCACTACAGTTGGTGGAATTGTCAATCAAAGTTGAAGCAGCAAGCAACTGGGGAGGCGAATGTGCATCTTCAGAGTGTGAGAACAGAGTCATAGTGTAGGTCTGGATGGACCGGCTGACAGAGTCAGTCCGTGGACCCTTGACCAGGCTGTGTTTGGTTTGACCATGCATTTCTACCCTGCATAGCCATAACCTTGGCTCCGCCATCTATATAACACATTATGGTTAAGTATAGCCAGAGGCCCGTGTTGAACAAAGCCCTGTGTGGCCTTGCTGACAGCCCTTCACACTGTGGACCAGCTCCAGGCTTTAGCCTACATTACAGCTACAGAGCCAGGCCTGCCCCTTGTTGCCCAACTGAGTGTGATTTCAGGGCTGGCTGGTGGGGGGGTCGGGAGTCCTGGCTGCCGTTGTGTGTGTCCGTCCCTGCTGTTCCCTTGACCTAGCGCCTACACGAGCAGAGGATCTATTAACCCTTGACCTTCTTGATATGTTGACAGTCGATGACCTCTGCTGGTGCAGGCGCTACGCCAAGGAAAGTGTCAAAAATGCTCCCCTTGGACTGCACAATGGAGCCCCCCTTGCCCCCTGCTGCATTGGCCACGGTAAGAGCCTGCCCCCACGTCCTCTCCACAACACCCCCTCTGTCATCCAGCAGCCCCAGGCTCCCTCTCTGCCTCCATTGGCATTTGCACCAGCCTCGGCAGCAGCCACAGTGCTGCTATGAAAAGAAACGGTGCCGACTTTGTTTAAACTCAAGCCTCCATTAATGTCTATTACCTCTCATGTGGAACCTGAATGATTCTGAGGGGGAGGGGGGATGGTGGACGACTCGTGCCGGGCCTAATTAATCGTCCCTTTCTGTCTGCGTTTAATGAAGCCCTACTCGATTACCATCACCCGTTCCCTGGCCTGGGAAAGAGAGATTATTAGTAGCTGTCCCAATCTCCCCAAAGTTATGGCGCGTTGTCCTTCCTCCTCTCGCCGTCCCTCCTCGGGTCCTCCTTGGCCCCTTTCGCAATCACAGCCACCTAAAAATTAATGTCCCCGGACGCCATTTGCAGTTTAGAAAAAGCGACAAAGACTTACGGCGCATTGGCCACTGTTCTGCTGTGTTAAATTTCAAATTATGCAGTGGGTGGAGTTGTCGACTAGTGCTGTAGAAGGATTGTTGAGTCACGTGACCTAGACCTACAGTAGACCATCCTTACCCGTCCTATGGAGAGGGGGAACCAAGTTCAGGCCTATCGTCTCCTAAAACAATGTTAGTTTCTATGAGGAGAGTAAATTACCATATCCTGTGAAAAAAGAGGAGGAACCTGCTCAATGTTTAGCTTCTCCTCAAACACTGGTTGAAGAGAATAGATTGGCCTCTCTTTTTGTCATCACGGCACAGTGTTAGAACATTAGACTGTAGTCTCCTGGGCATCTCGGAGTAAGAGTGCTGGTCTAGGATCAGGTTCCCCCTGACCATGTAATCTTATTCATTTTTTGTCTGAAAGGCAAAACTGAGACACATTATGAATACGGTCCTGACGTTAGACTAGTTGTGGCGCTGAGGAGGATTGTCACAGCGGCATCTCCACTCGCTGTTGTAATTCCTGATCTTCCGGTACCAGACACTGGCATCTTCTAAGAGACCTGGGGCGCATCGATTCCTCACCACTCCGCTGACCCGCATTATTGCCAGCGAGACAGCAAACTTCTCTGACATGTGGTGAATGCCAATAGCGTTCACTGCTGCTCTTCTGCCAAGCAGAGGAGAGACACACAGTACACAGCTGGAGGACAGAGGAGAGACACACAGGACCCAGCTGGAGGACAGAGGAGAGACACAGTACCCAGCTGGAGGACAGAGGAGAGACACAGGACCCAGCTGGAGGACAGAGGAGAGACACACAGTACCCAGCTGGAGGACAGAGGAGAGACACAGTACACAGCTGGAGGACAGAGAGACACACAGTACACAGCTGGAGGACAGAGGAGAGACACACAGGACCCAGCTGGAGGACAGAGGAGATGGAAAACCCCCAATAGACTACCACTACCATGAATTTACAATGTATTTTTCGTCCATGTCAAATGCCGGTTGCCATATTGAAAGAGAGCCTGGTTGTGACAGAGGCATTCCGCTGGGCTGTATTGCCTGCTATGAGCCCGTTATCCACACTGACGGGGTTTAATTTGATCAAATAACTCATTAGGCTATATCAGATTCTAATCAAGAACATTCGGTTGATTGTGTTTTTTGGGTTGCGTACTCTTTTTCTGCATTTCAACCAATCATGTCATTGTAGCCACATCGCTGTCTGCTGAAGTCAATGGACCTACCGATGTGATGTTTTAGTACGGCACTTAAAACAGAAATACAAAAACAAGTCCCAGATTGCTGTGTATTTTTTCATGATTCTAACCACCTCTTCCTCTGCTTCTTTGTGTTTCAGCCCGGATTGGGAAGATGAAACGCCGGAAGCCAGAGGATGGGCAGGTATGTCCACTGTGCAGCGCGCCGCTGGCAGGGACCGAGGAGGAGATGAGTAGGCATGTGGAACAATGTCTGTTCAAGGTAGTCTCACGTCCCTACCCGTACCCTCAGCCTCGGGCCTCTAGTCAACCAATCACCATCTTTCTAGTCACTAGTCACCACCATGCTGTCTAGTGTCTATCCACTCTGCTCTCGCTCTTTCCCCTGGATCTGACAGAGCGTACACACTACTTGAAAATGACATAGATATAACATAGACCATAACAAGACTCAGAACAGATGGAAACAGTAGCCACCAGGGCTTCGTTGCCTGACAAGCTCTTATTTTACTTCTCCAGGCACTGAATCTAGCTTACTCCAGTCTTAAAAAAGGAGCTTTCCTCTTTGCTCTATGTCAATGAATTGTAGTACCAGTTAGATGTTCAACAGAAATAATCATTAGTCTAGGAAAACAGCTCTCTCTCCTGTCGAATAGTTAGCCCACCTCTCTCCCCTGTATGAAAATCTTCTTCCTCCTCAGTATCTCTGCTTCCTAAATAGAATAGATGTCAAGTGAGGCCTCCTGACCAACACAGATTCATGCTCACTGCCATTGTAGCCACTTCTCCTTCGCTCACAGAATAGGATCGATGTATTTATAGTAATCATGCTCTCATAAACTTGGCTGTAACGTTGGTCATGATGCTCCACTTGCCCCCCTACTTTGGTGATGGTCTTTCCAAATCTTACAGATGCATTAGTTGTAGTTTTACTAACACCTATTGTGCATCATAGCTAGTTTTGTATTAATCTATATTATTCAATATTTGTATTTTAATGAATACAAAGGTTACTGATCATTTTCTATTTTTATTTTCTATTTATTCTTTCCACTCCAAGCCCTACCCTGTGTCTGGGTCAGTGTTGACAGTGTCTTTGTTCTCTCAGAGGGAGGGTGTGTTTGCTGAGGATGACTCTGCAGACATGGACGGAGAGAACGGGACACGTTTCGAGGAGTACGAGTGGTGCGGCCAGAAGAGGGTCAGAGCTACCACCCTGCTGGAAGGAGGCTTCAGAGGTACACTATGCACTACAACCCTATGGACCCGATCAAAAGTAGTGCACTATAAAGGGAATAGGTGCCAATTGGGACGCAAATCAATTTTTCACTAAGAAAATCAGTCTACTTTGGTTCTTACATTAAAATGACAAAACATTTGTGCAACATTTGAGCAATAACAAAGTGTTTAGGGTAGTTGAAAGTATCCTACCGATAAGAGTCTAAAGCCAGTACACCAAAATGCCTTCCAGCACGCAACAGGACCCACTCTGAACAACATTCCCTGCTAGTCACAATTCTCCTTCAGTATAACAACAGGTTGAGTCTGTGTATCATTGCCTTTTTAAAAGGACGTAGCTGGGTGCAAAGAGGCTAACATGCCCAGGGCTGCAGCCAGACATGGTGGACAGCTTTGGCTCTGTTTACCAAATTACACCCAATTCCCTACATAGTGCACTACTACATAGTGCACCCTATGGGTTCTGTACACAAGTAGTGCACTGAATAGGGTGCCATTTGGGACACGCAATATCTATCTCTCCAGCTGCAGTGTGTGTCCATGTAGCCCCGTTCCAGACAGGGGACAGCCCAGTCCGGTCCTGGCCCCAGCCCTTTAGGAGGGAAAGGAAAACACATTTAGCTGTGCAATTGACCCGTCTGAACCTGTGAGGAGTGGTGTGTGGAAGGGAAATGGGCCAGTGACCCACAGGTTCCCCTCAGCCCAGCAATGCAATTATAGCCCTGGACCTAAAGCTGCCCACTAGGGACCATAGGCTGCTCTCTCCTCCGACCCCCCCACGAAACGTATCTTATCTTATGGGAGGGCTAGAATTGAATATCAAATCGGTAATCATTGACAACGAGACATCAGTGGGATATTGACTGGAATGCTCAATAACCTGTAAGTTATGTCTTTTTAATTTCCCAGTACAATACAGGGACTTTGAAACGCAGGCTGTGATTTAGATGCTGTAATGAATTGATCCAGCCTAGCCACTGTGTGCTCACCTAAATGATTTGTGAATATTTAGAAGGCCATTGGTCCATGATCAATAGCTAGTGTACTCCGCTTGATTGGACAAGTGTATGATTTGGCCATAGGTCAGCATTCATTATCTCATGTCCAACAGACAGGCCTTTGCTTTACTGCTAGAGAGAGCTATGAAAATGAATTGGCCACAGGTCCTCGTGGTGTGAGTCTACAGATCACAGGAAAGCGAAGAGTCCTCGTCTTCTCTAAGGGCCCCTTTAAAACTCTCAAAGTCCCCAAATTTGATCCAGGCGGTAAAACTGCATTACAAAGCCCAATAAGACGTGTGCCTTTTGGCCCCTCTCTCTCGCTACAAACCTGACCAGACAGACATCAACAGCCTACAGATCAATTTGATATCTCGACTGAACCTCCTGAGCAGGAGGCTGTCCGTCTGTCTGTCCATTCATCTAATGAGCAGCAGAACCCTTCTGGCCGGCTGTGATAGCCCGGCATCCTGTGATGTGACACAGATAAGGGCTGGTCAAAGCCAGAGGTGCTTTCTGCTGCTCTTAGCCAGCCTGGGGAGACCACTTGAAAGCAACCCCTCGCACCCCCCTAGAAGCTCAGAAGGTGGATTTGCCTTGAAAGCTTTGCTGCAGTCAGCCTTGGTTCAATGGGCCCAGCCAGGCAGAATCCACCATCTACCCGGCCCAGGGGGGGTGGTTGATGCGGGGAGGAGAGACAGAGATGAGGGGCTTCAATGGGATAAGAGAGGCCTATCCTCTGTGAGCCACCAGCACCACCACCGCCACCTCTCTCGCTTTGAGGGGAGGGAAGAAAGGCAAAGGGAAGCCGTTTAAACACCACAGAAAAGTCGAGGACCAGGAGAGAGAGGGAGGAAAATCGAACAGGATCACTTTCTGCTTGAGACGTGGGGGGCCCAGCCCTCACGTGGTCCTCCTGTGTACATGACTTATGAGGGCCTGAGAGAAAAGCACTAAAGGCTGATGTATTGAGGAAGAGGGTCAGATCTGATCCCAGCAGCCTGATAGTGAAGACCAAGGCTAAGTGAGTCGATCCTGGGAGAGAGGATTTGGGGCCGATGACTGAAGATGACAGCGGGGACAGAAGGCACTCTCTGCTTTGTAAACAGGCTTCAAAGATGGCGGCCATCTCTGTCCCATCATCTCTCCAGACGTGTCCTGTAAATGCCAGAGAGAGATGATGGATATGACCAGAGCCAACTGGGGAGGACTGATAAGGGCTATAAGCACCATGGCAACCGGCTGTTATTGGTCAGACTGTCTCTCATGTTGATTGGTCCCTTGACCCTCCCTCGCCACTCGCTCAGAACCTTAGCGTTGTCTCTGTCTCATCTCCAGATGGTGGTGACATATGGAGATAGGTGTTCCGTGTCACAGTCACGTCTGTGTTACACAGGGAAGAACACATGTATTTGACATGTTCATGTCAATAAGATGCACATGATTGGTTATGATAATGAGTGTGGAGGATATGCGAGTGACAGGTGCCATTTAGGTGCACCCTTGTAGTGTGTGTTGTGTGTGTGTGTGTTCAGGGCTGGAAAGGGTCGGAAACTTTCCAGTATATTTCCGGGAATTTTCCATGGGAAGTTCAGCCCGGGAATTTTGCTTAAATTCATCAAGAAAGTTAGCTTATAACAGTGAACCTTTTTTGTGGGATACACAAGGCAATTCTAGGTCTTGTGGCATATTTTGGTTAAACTATCCCCAATTGAATTGCAACCCTCTGCATGCACAGTGCATTCTTCCATCACATGTACAGCTGATTCTCAAGATCTTACACTAATGAGATGCTTTTGAGCCCACACTACTACGTTGTCTGAGCCAAGGACTACATGCTTTCTGATAATTTTTGATTACGATACTGGGTGGGTTGAATATATTTTATATGACATACATTATTTTTTGTTAACTCGTAAAAGAGTAGCCTACAGCAAAGTGTGTTTAAAATAATTTCTAACTTGTTAACAATTTCTGCTGGTTAGTGTTTTCTACCATGTGGGTTTTAGCTTGAGCCTGCTAACTGAGTGTTAATACACCTGTTTCCATACATGTTTCATTTTAAAACATTTATTATAAAGGAGTTGTTTAATCTAACCTGTTAACTATTTATCTGTACATGGAATTGTATTTATTTTTTTACTAATTTTTTTTCTAATCTTTACAGCAAAATGCCACGGGCACTATCTGATGTGTGTAGACATTTCACTGCAGCTAATGTAGAACGAAAAGCTGTGTACATTTGCAGATACTGTGCCAAATCATATGTGAAGAATGCAACAAAGATGCAGAATCATTCTGGCCAAGTGCATAAAGAATCAGGTGGTTTTTTTACTCAATGGAGGAACGTAGTCAGAGGATTGCTGATGAATGTCCTGCTCGAGCTGTGTATGCAACTGGTTCACCTCTGCTCACAGGTAGAGGTCGACCGATTCATCGGAATGGCTGATTTAATTAGGGCCGATTTCAAGTTTTCATAACAATTGGAAATCGTTATTTTTGTGCGCCGATTTTGCCTATTGTTTTTTATTTTTTATATATATATACCTTTACTTAACTAGGCAATTCAGTTAAGAACACATTCTTATTTTCAATGACGGCCTAGGAACGGTGGGTTAACTGCCTTGTTCAGGGGCAGAAAGACAGATTTTCACCTTGTCAGCTCGGGGGATCCAATCTTGCAACCTTACAGTTAACTAGTCCAACACTATAACCACCTGCCTCTCGTTGCACTCCACAAGGAGACTGCCTGTTACGCGAATGCAGTAAGCCAAGTTAGGGTGGCCTAGTGGTTAGAGCGTTGGACTAGTAACCAGAAGGTTGTGAGTTCAAACCCCCGAGCTGACAAGGTACAAATCTGTCGTTCTGCCCTTGAACAGGCAGTTAACCCACTGTTCCCAGGCCGTCATTGAAAATAAGAATTTGTTCTTAACTGACTTGCCTGGTTAAATAAAGGTTTAAAAAAAAAAAAAAAAAAATTGCTAGCTAGCATTAAACTTATCTTGTAAAACACAATCAATCATAATCACTAGTTATAACTACACATTGTTGTTGACATTACTAGTTTATCTAGCGTGTCCTGCGTTGCATATAATCGATGCAACGCTGGGGGATGATTTAATAAAAGCGCATTTGCGAAAAAAGCACAGTCGTCGACTGTACCTAACCATAAACACCAATGAATATCAATGCCTTTCCTAAAATCAATACACAGAAGTATATATTTTTAAACCTGCATATTTAGCTAAAAGAAATCTGGTTATATTAACCAGGTGAAATTGTGTCACCTCTCTTGCACGCAGAGTCAGGGTATATGCAACAGTTTGGGCAGCCTGGCTCATTGCGAACTAATTTGCCAGAATTTTACGTAATTATGACATAACATTGTGCAATGTAACAAGAATATTTAGACTTAGGGGTGCCACCCGTTAGATAAAATACGGAACGGTTCCGTATTTCACTGAAATAATAAATGTTTTGTTCTTCGAATTTATAGTTGTTTATGACTTCAAGCCTATCAGCCTAATGGCTGGTGTAACCGATGTGATATGGCTAGCTAGTTAGCGGGTTTCGCGCTAATAGCATTTCAAACACACTCGCTCTGAGACTTAGAGTAGTTGTTCCCCTTGCTCTGCATGGGTGACGATGCTTCGAGTGTGGCTGTCTGTGTTTCTGGTTCGAGCCCAGATGCCTATAAGAACATCCAATAGTCAAAGGTATATGAAATACAAATGGTATAGAGAGAAATAGTCCTATAAATACTATATTAACTACAACCTAAAACCTCTTACCTTGGAATATTGACGTGTCATGTTGAAAGGAACCACCAACTTTCATATGTTCTCATGTTCTGAGCAAGGAACTCAAACGTTAGCTTTTTTACATGGCACATATTGCACTTACTTCTCCAACACTTTGTTTTTGCATTATTTAAACCAAATTGAACATGTTTCATTATTTATTTGAGGCTAAGTTGATTTTTATTGATGTATTATATTAAGTTAAAATAAGTGTTCATTCAGTGTTGTTGTAATTGTCATTATTACAAATAAATAAATAAAAATCGGCCGATTTAATCGGTACCGGCTTTTTTTGGGGGTCCTCCAATAATCGGTATCGGCGTTGAAAAATCATAATCGGTCAACCTCTACTCACAGGCAATGTGTATTGGAAGAGATTTCTGAATGTTCTTTGCGCAGCATACACCCCTCCAACCAGACATGCTTTATCTACTCATTTGCTGGATGCAGATTTCAAGTGAAGGTCAAGCAAATCATAGAGAAAGCAGACTGTATTGCAATCATCTCTGATGTGTGGACAAATGTTTGTGGGCAAGGTATAATTAACTACTTCATCTCCATCCCGCAACCAGTATTCTACAAGAGTACAGATGCCAGGGACAACAGACGAAGGCAGTCATCATTGACCTTGGACCACAGAAGGTATATGCACTGGTGACAGAAAATTCTGTGAACATGAAGGCTGCTTGGTCTAAAGTGGAGGAGTCCTACCCTCACATCATACTCATTGGCTGTGCTGCTCATGCATTGAATCTGCTCCTCAAGGACATCATGGCACTGAAAACAATGGATACACTCTACAAGAGAACCAAGGAAATGGTTAGGTATGTGAATGGTCATCAAGTTGTAGTAGCAATCTACCTCACCAAGCAAAGTGAGAAGAATAAGAGCACCACATTGAAGCTGCTCAGCAATACCCGTTGGGGTGGTGTTGTCATCCTGTTTGACAGTCTCCTGGAGGGGAAGGCGTCTCTCCAAGAAATGGCCATATCACAGTTTGCTGATGTGGACAGCTCCAAGTGAATCCTCCTGGATGATGTATTTTGGGAGAAAGTGGTAAGCAGCCTGAAACTTCTGAAACCTATAGCAGTAGCCATTGCACGGATTGAGTGAGACAATGCCATCCTTTCTGATGTTCAGACTCTGCTTGCAGATGTAAGAGAATAAATCCGTACTGCCCTGCCCACTTCACTGTTACTCCAAGCAGAGGAAACTGCACTTCTGAAATGCATAAAAAAACCTGAATACTGCTGACTGAAGCCCATACACGCCACAGCGTACATTTTTACCCCAAGTATGCTGGCAAGAGCATCCTGTCTGGTGCAGAGATCAACAAGGCCTATGGTGTCATCACTACCGTGTCTCGCCACCTTGGCCTGGATGATGGCAAGATTCTTGGCAGTCTGGCGAAGTACACTTCCAAGCAAGGGCTTTGGGATGGAGATGCAATATGGCAGTCGTGCCAACATATCTCATCAGCCACCTGGTGGAAGGGACTTTGTGGATCTGAGGCTCTTTCCCCTGTTGCCTCCATCATCCTCCAAATCCCACCAACATCAGCCGCCTCAGAGCGCAACTGGTTCTTGTTTGGGAACACACACACCAAAGCACGCTACAGGCAGACCAATACAAGGGTTGAAAAATTGGTGACCATCTGGGCAAATTTGATGCTTTTTGAGCCTGACAATGAGTCATCCTCAACAAGGTTGGAAAATGACAGTGAAGAAGAGGCCTCAGAGTCTGATGTTCAAGAGGTGGACATTGAGGAGGTCCAGGGAGAAGACATGGAAGCCTGAGAGGAAGACAACCAAAGCTTTAGTTTTCTAGACTATCATTTTACAGATGTATGTTGAAAATGTTTTTGGGAGATGCGATGGATCATTGGGGATCATTCAATATTCCCTTTAGTGAAGAGTAATTAAAGTTCCAATTCATAACTAAATTATTATAATTTTTCTATTGGAAGGATTTAATCATTTGCAATTATGTAAACTTATGGTAAGGTAAAAGGTTTATGTTTCTGTCCATTTAAATGGTTTTAATATTCATTTACATATTTCTGTTAACTCCCATCTATTCCCGTTTAATTCTAATATATACCCAGTAATTCCCATGGAAAGTTTCCACCTCTGAATATTCCCCAAAATGTGCAACCCTAGTATTGATCCTAGATGATCTGCCAGGAGGAGGGGCAAAAAGGGAGTAGCCTATCCCCTGGGGTCGAAGCGAGAGATGGAGCGCGTGCAACGGCGTGCATAATGTGACTGAAAGGCAGTTATAGTGGCGCTGACCTTTTCAGGGGAGATTAGATTGCCTGCCAAGACTGGTTAAAGGGAGAGATGGGGCCTGAACTGAGCCGAGCAGCATGACCAGGCTGGGCAGCCCAACAGCATCTTTGTGTCCTAAATGGCACCTTATTCCCTATTTAGTTTTTCACCATGGCCCATAGGGCTCTGGTAAGAAGTAGTGCACTTTAATGGTGAATAGAGTGGCATTTGGGACACTATCCGTTACGTCAGACTGCTGTAGTCCTCCTCTCCTCTCTGCTCATGGGACATCAACCGGGTCGGACTTTGGGCAATCCAATTTCAGCCGTACGGTTCGGCGACATGCCACTTGCTTTTACAGCATCCCCGCGTTTTAGTTTCTATCAGTCAACTATCAGTGTGATGGGGATCTTGTTTTCCCTACTTGTCTTTATAGTCTTCTTCCACACTTACCGCTGTGGTGAATTGAGATTGAATTGGATCGAATGCAGAAGTTGTAGGCAGCCCACACCTGTCGGTTCCAGTTGGGGGAAGTATATTTGAGAGAAATATTTCTCCATGTCCCACTGGGTTTAGGCTAATCCTACCTAGTAACACTTAGCAGTGGAAAGTCCACTTCTTAGGGGCAACAGTGGCCCCGGCCTTGTCAGTGGGTGGGTCGGGAACAGTGAAAGCATCTAGAGCCTCTCTCTCCTCAGCCAGAGAGCCACCACACCACAGCCTTTTGAAAAATCAATGCTGTGCTGCTCTGCCTCTGTCCCTCCCATCTCCTGGCCCCAATCCCAGCCATGCATCGCTAACTAGCCGCAGGATCCATACGCTGATCAATTGATTGGATTAACAGTGATTTCAGGTTCCTTCCAACCCTCTGCCACTTTCTCCTCCTCAATGTGCCTGGCCAGCGGCCGCCATTAGTGGTCGGGACGGAGGGACAATCTATTTATTTATTTTAGCCTCTCCTACGTGTCGCCACTCGTTCACAGTAGATAAATTAAATGCAGGGCATCATTTGCAGTTTATCTAATTTATGACCTTACCGCCTGGCCCGGCTGCCATACCTTCCCTCCTTCCCAGCGGCCTTTGAGGCATCCCCCAGGTCCAGGTGGTCGACTGTGCTGTGGGAGAGACAAAGGCTTGGACTTGAAAAACACATTATTAGTCCATCCCTTGCTCTATAGTATTTTTATCATCTCAAAGTCCCTGAATGGTGGTGGTCTATCTGGATAGGATAGGCTTCCATGCTGCCCGCTGATCCCCTCAGCTGTCTGGTACTACTGCCTCTGCCACCAGCAGCTGAACAGACATTTATGCACCACAGCCATTGTTCGCATATGCTCCACGCAGCCACAGGGACCAAATAAAACTTAAAAGGTCCCTTTTTATGTGATCACTAAAAGCATGGGCACATTGTAAAAAGGGTTAGCCTTGGTGGCGGGCAGGGACAGAGTTTTATCCTCTCCAGCAGCCGCTTCCTCCATCCTTCACAGAGGGAGGGGAGGAGGCTGCCTGCCTTCTGGGTGTCTGTGCTGGGTTGATTTTAGGACATCTATCCATCTGTCTCCACATGAGCCCAGTCTGTCTGTACCCCACCACAGCCATGTACCATCTCCTGTCCTGACACGTCAGCTGTCAGTGTCCAGTCCTAGACGAGTGAGACACTCGGTCCCTGACCACTCAATCAGCCCCCAGCGCTGTGTGCGTCTCCGTGGCAGCACAGGCAGGGGGAGAGGCAAGTCCTAAGTGGAGCTGAAAGCGCCAGTCAGCCAGCAGTCAGGCTGGAGTTTGTCTGGCGGGCCGCTCATCACAGGGTTTATAGAGGTGCCAGTCAGATCTACCGCCAGTCAGCCCCCCCCCCTACAGACTGCCACGCTCCCATAACCAGATAACCAGCCACTGGCAGCTGACAGACAGCTGACACAACCCAGTAAACCTCCTCCCTCTGTCTGCCGCTGACAGCCAACAACACTTTACAGGGAGGGAGGGGGAGATTGCAGCATCTCAACATGTCTATTTCAATCAGTCTGCTTTAGCAGTAGGGTTAATAGCTAGCTCAGATCTTTCTTACTCTGCTGGTCTACGTGTGTAGAGAGAGCGATAGGGAGACGGGGTCTGGAAGAAGGGCTTGCCACTTTTGGAGCCCTGCTTTACACTGTCATCCTGTCTGACATGACAGAACTGCCTGCTTCAGAGGTTGTGAAGTGTATATACAGTGTTTAAACGCATTTGTATTTCCCTCCACAATATTAAGGACGGTTGCATGGTCTGACAGAGCCTAGGCAATGACCTTGCCCCCTCTGCTCTCCCCTCCCTCCCTCTGCCCCCCCCCCCCCCTCCCGCTCCTCAGGAACAGGCTTTGCCATGTGTAGCACGAAGGATAGCCACGACAGCGACGTCGACCTGGACGTGGATGGAGACGACACGCTGGAGTACGGCAAGGCCCAGTACACAGAGGCAGACATCATTCCCTGCTCCGGAGAGGACCAAGGAGAAGCCAAAGAACGGGAGGCCCTGCGCGGGGCGGTGTTGAAGTAGGTTCTCACTCCTACCACTCTACTGAAGTCCGCTCTGGTCTACTCTACTGACTGTGCTCTGTGGCGTTGCGCTCCTTCTCACGGCTTTGGGTTTTGTTTGCTCTTTCAGTGGTGGAATGCCGTCCAACAGAATAGCGGCAGAGTTCTCCAAATGGGCCAGTGATGGTGAGTTGAAGCTTGGAACAAGATGTCATCTTCTGTTTTTATGGTTACCATATTGAAATCTTTTGACCGTATTGATTTAATGTCAAGGTCATAGTTCCACATCTCTCTCTGCAGAGATGCCCTCCACCAGCAATGGCGAGAGCAGCAAGCAGCAGCTGCCTCAGGACCCCAACGCCACCTGCTCATCCTCCAACGCGCCCCGGACCTGTAAAAACAGTGAAATAGAGAAGTAAGAACCATCCCGTCCTCCCCTCTTCTCAGCCCCAGAGCACACCCGCCCAAGCCCTTTCCTATCTCGTTTCTATTACTCTCAAATTAGTTTTCTTTCCTTCCTGCGCCCGGCCGGTTGGGTCATAAATGATGCATTTTGTGTGGTCATTTTTCCTCCTGCGGTGAGATAGCCGGTGAATCTGTTGCTTTGACTCACTTCATCCACTGGTCTGATCACAGAGAGGCTCCCGTGGTATTGATCCTCTCTCTGTAGCCGTGTGCTCCATCTGGGCCAGACACACAGCACCACGCAGGAATCCTAATTTCACCACATAAGCACACACACTCCTGCTACATACCTAGCAGCAGACCTCCTAGTAGAAGCCCAGCTCCAGTCTCCCCAGCCCCTCCCTGCCAAGCAGCAGATAAATGTGAATAACCTGTTCATGTGAAAGGGCAGCCCCTCTAATTCCCTCATCTCCATGTCCTCATCCATATTCCCCGACAAGCGGTGCCCAGAAAACAATTTCCACCAGCAGCAGCATGGCCGGCCCCTCTGAATGGGTAATTGGGGTCAGAGCAGCACAGCAAGTGGAGAGAGAGAGGGATTTTGGTTGATTGCTTGCTTTTGCATGTTTGGCATATTCCATGTCCCCCCCCTTTGCTCCTTTTGCGCCCTATTTTGGCTCAGTTGCTTCAGTTTCCCCCCCACCCCTATCTTAAACATGGCCATAGGTCAAAACTGCAGTCTGCCACTGCCTTCCATCACAATCCCTCTCTCTTCCTTGCTGCCTTCACTTGTCTAAGCCTCAGAGACTGACTGACTTACTGACTCCTTCTGACTCCTTCCTTACATCTCATTTGGCCATTTCCTTTCCTCAGTGTCCATTTCCCCTGCTGACTCTGACTGAGATAAATGATTGTTTTGTTTTCAATAAAGCAGCCAAACGGCTCCGTTTCTTACTCTCCCTCAGCCGCCATCATCATCATTGACTTCCTGTAAAGGGCTCATGTTAAACTGCCTAGTAGTACGAGAGCAGCAAGTGTTTTCTAAATCCACACACACATGTTTATTTCCTCTTTTTCTTAGCGCCCGTAGTCACACACACACTTTTCTACACACTCTTGGGAGGGCTGTCCTGCCTGCCTGGCAGGCTAAATGCTTAATTTAAATGAATCAATCAGGAGGAAGTTGCTCAGCTTAGAGTAGAGCTGGTCTAGCCACATATTAAATATCAGCCTGCTGCTGGAGAACTGAACTGGTGCATAAGCAAAGCAGCTTGAGGTGTATTGATCTGGTTTGTGTCCCAAATGGCATCATATTCCCTTTATAGTGCACTGCTTTTGACCGGAACCCTATGGGCCCTGGTCAGACGTGGTGTACTATAAAGGGAATGACCCTGATCTGGGCTCATCGGTACACTGTGATCACGTATCTGGCCCTATCCCTCCACCCCTCTTCCTGGGTGACAGTATGTGTACCCAGGATGAATGTGTGTGTGCGGAGAGGGAGGATGAATTCATCAGCAGCACATCCTCTGGGGCGGTGTGGTTATGATCCGTCTGTGTGGCAGACAGACCGATGTGAACACAGTGACTGTCTGAGGGTTAGGGAGGGAAAGCCTTGTGTCCATAAGGATAACAGTGTCGGGGGTTTAGGCTTAAGTGAGTGTAGGAATAGCGAGTTGCTCTTTTTTTGGTGTGTATGTGTGTCGGCATGAAGAAAGACAGGTGAGCGCTCCCTAAGTGGTGAAGCCAAGAGCATGACAGCTTAGGTTGATTCATCGCTGTAACCCTGTTGAGGCTCCCTGCCTCCCCTCTTACACACACACATACACACACGGTCCAGCTCCCTCACACACAAACACACACATATTCGCGACAGCCACCTCTCTGTGCCATTATGTGGTGGAGAGGGGCATTAGGTGTGTTAGGCGGGCAGGCCATAGATCACTCCCGCTGGTTGTCAGACAGAAGGAAGAGTATGCCTAAGCCATGAGCAGGGCCTCCTGCCTGCCTCCTGAATCAGCTTTATTAGCTTATCTATCGGCTGCTCTGCTCCAGATGTGACACACGCCCGTGTATTTAATGTTTCCACCAACCAGTCTGCTCTGGAGCACATACTCACTGGTTGGTACCCTATTCCCTAAATAGTGCACTACTTTTGATTGTGCCCTATGGGGAAAAAGAAAGTCAAACGTAGTGCACTTTACAGGGAATTGGGTGCCGTTTGGGACACCTCCACAGACAGTCACAGTAACTCTCCAGCTGAAACTGTATTATTCACAGATATTTCTTGTTTTTCTCCCTCCCTGCCGTTGTTTTCTACTTAAGCAGTAAGGCACCTCAGGGGACGTGGTATATGGCCAATATACCACGGCTAAGGGCTGTTCTTAGGTATGACGCATTGTGGAGTGCCTGGACACAGCCCTTAGCCGAGGTATATTGTCCATATACCACAAACCCCTGAGGTGCCTTACTGCTATTATGAACTGGTTACCAATGTAATTAGAGCAGTAAAAATACATGTTTTGTCATACCCGTGGTATACGGTCTGATAACAACAGCTGGTGCACGAAATCTAAGGAAGTCTCTAGATTTTGCTCACAAAGTAGAGTATATTATGATAAATTGCAGGCCACACTACTTGCCAAGAGAGTTCTCAGCTATACTTTTCGTGGCTGTTTATTTACCAGACGGATGCCTGCACTAAGACCGCACTCAGTCAGCTGTATAAGGAAATAAGCAAATAGGAAACCACTCACCCAGAGACGGCACTCCTAGTGGCCGGAGACTTTAATGCAGGGAAACCTAAATCAGTTCTACCAAATCTCTATCAACATGTTAAATGTGCAACCAGAAGGGAAAAACTCTAGATCACCTGTACTCCACACACAGAGATGCGTATAGAGCTCTCCCTCGCCCTCCATTTGGTAAATCCAACCACAACTCTATCCTCCTGATTCCTGCTTACAAGCTAAAATTAAAGCAGGAAGCACCAGTGACTTGGCCTATAAAAAAAATGGTCAGATGAAGCAGATGCTAAACTACAGGATTGTTTTGCTATCACAGACAGGAACATTTTCCGGGATTCTTCCGATGACATTGAGGAATACACCACATCAGTCACTGGCTTTATCAATAAGTGCATTGAGGACATCGTCCCCACAGTGACTGTACGTACATACCCCAACCAGAAGCCATGGATTACAGGCAACATTCGCACTGAGCTAAAGGGTAGAGCTGCCACTTTCAAGGTGCGGGACACTAACCCGGAAGCTGACAAGAAATCCCGCTATGCCCTGTGACGAACCATCAAACGTCAATACAGGGCTAAGATTGAATCATACTACACTGGCTCTGATGCTCGTTGGATGTGGCAGGGCTTGCAAACTATTACAGACTACAAAGGGAAGCCTCAAGCTGCCCAGTGACACGAGCCTACCAGACAAGCTAAATAATTTCTATGCTCTCTTTAATAGCATGTATGAGAGCATCAACTGTTCTGGACGACTGTGTGATCATGCTCTCCGTAGCCGACGTGAGTAAGACCTTTAAACAGGTCAACATTCACAAGGCTGCGGGGCCAGATGGATTACCAGGACGTGTGCTCCGGGCATGTGCTAACCAACTGGCTGGTGTCTTCACTGACATTTTCAACATGTCCCTGATTGAGTTTGGAATACCAACATGCTTCAAGCAGACCACCATAGTCCCTGTGCCCAAGAACACAAAGTCAACCTGCCTAAATGACTACAGACTCGTGGCACTCACGTCCGTAACCATGAAATGCTTTGAAAGGCTGGTAATAGCTCACATCAACACCATTATCCCAGAAACCCTAGACCCACTCCAATTTGCATACCGCTCAAACAGATCCACAGATGATGCAATCTCTATTGCACTCCTTCCTGCCTTTTTCCACCTAGACAAAAGGAACACCTATGTGAGAATGCTATTCATTGACTACAGCTCAGCGTTCAACACCATAGTACCCTCAAAGCTCATCACTAAGCTAAGGAACCTGGGACTAAACACCTCCCTCTGCAACTGGATCCTGGACTTCCTGACGGGCCGCACCCAGGTGGTGAGGGTAGGTAGCAACACATCTGCCATGCTGATCCTCAACACTGGAGCTCCCCAGGGGTGCGTGCTCAGTCCCCTCCTGTACTCCCTGTTCACCCACGACTGCATGGCCAGGCACTACTCCAACACCATCATTAAGTTTGCTGACGACAAAACAGTGGTAGGCCTGATCACCGACAACGATGAGACAGCCTATAGGGAGGAGGTTAGAGACCTGGCCGGGTGGTGCCAGAACAACAACCTGTCCCTCAACGTAATCAAGACTAAGGAGATGATTGTGGACTACAGGAAAAGGAGCACCAAGCACGTTCTCATTCTCATCGACGGTGCTGTAGTGGAGCAGGTTGAGAGCTTCAAGTTCCTTGGTGTCCACATCACCAACAAACTAGAATGGTCCAAACACACCAAGACAGTCATGAAGAGGGCACGACAAAGCCTATCCCCCATCAGGAAACTAAACAGATTTGGCATGGGTCCTGAGATCCTCAAAAGGTTCTACAGCTGCAACATCGAGAGCATCCTGACCGGTTGCATCACTGCCTGGTACGGCAATTACTCTGCCTCCGACCGCAAGGCACTTCAGAGGGTAGTGCGTACTGCCCAGTACATCACTGGGGCTGCCTGCCATCCAGGACCTCTACACCAGGCGGTGTCAGGGGAAGGTCCTGAAAATTGTCAAAGACCCTAGCCACCCCAGTCATAGATTGTTCTCTCTACTACCGCATGGCAAGCGGTACCGGAGTGCCAAGTCTAGGACAAAAAAGCTTCTTAACAGTTTTTACCCCCAAGCCATAAGACTCCTGAACAGGTAACCAAATGGTTAACCGGACTATTTGCAGTGTGTGCTTGACCCACCCAGTTTAGAAAAATCCTTATTTGATCAGGTTCCAGGGGATGTTTGGGGGATATTTTATTATACGCCGGAGGGGAATGATGTCATTCATCATAGAGAGAGTGTTGTTCTGGGAATTATAGTTTTTAACCATTCCTCCTTAGTGTCTGTTGGCTTACTGCAGGTATTCCCAAACTGGAGGGGTTTGTCTGACCATTTCAACTGATGGTTCATAATCATTTGGTGGGGATCAATCATTTTCAAACTGTACATTTATATTTTCCAACGGAGCTATGCATTTGGGCAAGTTTTTCTCTCTCGCCTGAGCAGCCTCGTTTCAAATAAAATTAAACCATCTAGTGTTCAGCGGAATAACAACACAATGTCAAATACAGGTAGCCTAGTCAAATAATTAGCATCCAATCACATTAACCATTACTCTGACGGGAAACCTTCACTGTTGAACAGACATTTAGAAACAAAACATGATTATTTGAAAAATAAGCCACAGGAGTTTTTTGAGCAAGAATAGATACGTATTTTGAGTAGTAAGACATATATAAAAGCAACAGATACCATTATTTAGAAGCGTCTTATATGGTGAACTACCGAGTAGCTACGGCAGGCATGCCCAATACAATTGTGGAGGACTTAATTCTTCCTGCTGCCACGGATTTGGCTGGGACAATGATGGGGGGAAACATAAAAAAAACTATCCAGACAATGCCTTCGTCAAACAACACTGTTTCATGATGCATCAGTGACATGGCAGGAGATGTTTTGAAACAATTACTATGCGTTACAGCTGGATGTCATGGCAGGCCTGGCACAACTCCTGGTATATATCTGTTACGTTTATGGGGTGTCTATTAACTTGTTGCGTCGAGCAATCCCGTATCCGGGAGCGTAATCATAGCCTCAAGCTCATTACCATAACGCAACGTTAACTATTCATGAAAATCAGAAATGAAATGAAATAAATATATTGGCTCACAAGCTTAGCCTTTTGTTAACAACAGTGTCATCTCAGATTTTCAAAATATGCTTTTCAACCATAGCTACACAAGCATTTGTGTAAGAGTATTGATAGCTAGCATAGCATTAAGCCTAGCATTCAGCAGGCAACATTTTCACAAAAACAAGAAAAGCATTCAAATAAAATAATTTACCTTTGAAGAACTTCAGATGTTTTCAATGAGGAGACTCTCAGTTAGATAGCAATTGTTCAGTTTTTCCAAAAAGATTATTTGTGTAGGAGAAATCGCTCCGTTTTGTTCATCACGTTTGGCTAAGAAAAAAATAAAAATAAAAAATTCAGTCATTACAACGCCAAACTTTTTTCCAAATTAACTCCATAATATCGACAGAAACATGGCAAACGTTGTTTAGAATCAATCCTCAAGGTGTTTTTCACATATCTATATGATGATAAATCATTCGTGGCAGTTGCCTTTCTCCTCTGAACCAAATGGAAAAATTCACGCAGCTGGAGATTGCACAATAATTTCGACGGAGGACACCAAGCGGACACCTGGTAAATGTAGTCTCTTATGGTCAATCTTCCAATGATATGCCTACAAATACGTCACAATGCTGCAGACACCTTGGGGAAACGACAGAAAGTGTAGGCTCGTTCCTGGCGCATTCACAGCCATATAAGAAGACATTGGAACACAGCGCATTCAAAATCTGGGGCACTTCCTGTATGAAATTTCATCTTGGTTTCGCCTGTAGCATTAGTTCTGTGGCACTCAGACAATATCTTTGCAGTTTTGGAAACGTGCATATATATGCATAGTCGAGCATCTTTTCGTGACAAAATACTTGTTTAAAACTGGAACGTTTTTTTTAATCCAAAAATTAAAAGAGCGCCCCCTATATCGAAGAAGTTAAGGACGACATCCTCTTCTGCAAACCACTGTAAACCAGGACAACAGGAGAGGATATTTTTAAAGTACTGGACAGCTTTGTGACATCAAATGGAATTTGGTGGTCAAGATGTGTTGGTATCTGTACTAATTGCGTAAAAGCCATGACAGGGAGACATAGTGGAGTGGTAACACGCATGCAAGTAGTTGCTCATGACGCTACTTGGGTACACTGCAGCATCCACAGAGAGGCTCTTGCTGCAAAGGAAATGCCTAACAGCTTGAAAGATGTTTTGGACACTACAGTGAAAATGGTTAACAAAGTTAACTTTTTATGACTGCTGGGGCAGTATTGAGTAGCTTGGATGAAAATGTGCCCATTGTAAACGGCCAGCTCCTCAGTCTCAGTTGCTAATATATGCATATTATTAGTAGTATTGGATAGAAAACACTAACGTTTCCAAAACTGTCAAAATATTGTCTGTGAGTATAACAGAACTCATATTGCAGGTGAAACCCTGAGGAAAATCAAAACAAGAAGTGGCTTCTATTTTGAAAACTCCATGTTCCATAGCCTCCCTTTGCTGGATTTAAAGGGAAATGAACCAGATTCCTTTTCCTATCGTTTCCTCAAGGTGTCAACAGTCTTCAGACATAGTTTCAGGCTTTTATTTTGAAAAATGAGCCAGTCCGATAACATCGCGTCAAGTGGTCACATGAGTTTTGCTCGCGCAACAGAGTTTGGATAGGTATTGCTTTTCCCTCTCCTACTGTGAAAGACATTTGCGGTTGATATATTATCGATTATATATTTTAAAAACAACCTGAGGATTGATTTTTTTTTAAACGTTTGACATGTTCCTGTGGACATTATGAAAACTATTTGGAATTTTCGTCTGCGTTGTCTTGACCGCTATTTCCTGTGGATTTCTGAATATAACGCGACAAACAAACAAACAGAGGTATTTTGGATATAAAAATAATCTTTATGGAACAAAAGGAACATTTGTTTTGTAACTGGGAGTCTCGTTAGTGAAAACATCCGAAGATCATCAAAGATAAACAATTTATTTGATTGCTTTTCTGATTTTTGTGACCAAGCTTCCTGATGCTAAGTGTACTTAATGTTTTGTTGTGCGATCGATAAACTTACACAAACGCTTGGATAGCTTTTGCTGTAAAGAATATTTTCTAAATCTGACACGACAGGTGGATTAACAAAAGGCTAAGCTGTGTTTTCCTATATTGCACTTGTGATTTCATGAATATAAGTATTTGTAGTAATATTTATTGAATGTAGCGCTATGCTATTCAGTGGTTGTTGATGACACTTATCCCGATAGGGGGATTGCAGCCATAACAAGTTGGCAAGGCCCCTGAACGCTTGTGTATTTTCTGCATTATGCAATGATGTGGGCAGCGACCATGTAACGCTTTTACAACATACAGAAGTGCTCTGGTTATCAAGGGGCAAAGTATTGATACGTTTTTAAAATTGAGAAACAAGCTTAGTTTTCTTTACTGACCATAATTTTCACTTGTCTGACCGCTTGCATGATGTCGAGTTTCTCACACGACTGGCCTATCTGGGTGATGTTTTTTCTCGCCTGAATGATCTGAATCTAGGATACCAGGGACTCTCCACAACTATATTCAATGTGGGGACAAAATAGAGTCTATGATTACGAGCTCTTTTTTTGGCTGCAAAAAAACAAGGAAAACACACAGGTCTTTCCATCATTGTTAGATTTTTTTTGTGTGCAAATGAACTCAAGCTTACGGACAATGTCAAATGTAATATAGCGAAGCAACTGAGTGAGCTGGGTGTGCAATTACGCAGGTACTTTTCCGAAACGGACAACACAAACAACTGGATTCGTTATCCCTTTTATCCCCTGCTTCCAGTCCATTTATTGATATCTCAACAAGAGCCTCATCGAAATTGCAACAAGCGGTTCTGGGAAATGTAATTTAATCAGAAGCCAGTGCCAGATTTCTGGATTGGGATGCGCTCAGTTTCTTACCTTAGCAAATCCTGCTGGTAAGTCACTGATGCCCTTTGCAACCATGTACCTATTTGGATTCTCGACTCTCACTATTATGAAAACTACATACAGGCACAGACTGTGTGTAAAATGATTTAAGACGGAGAGACTCTCCAATACAACCCAACATTGCAGAGTTGTGTGCATCCTTCTCATTAACCTGTGGTGAGTTATTCACCATTTTTGATGAACAAATAAGGATTTATATTTAAAATGGTTAAATATAGAGCAAAATGATTTATTATTATTATTTCTGCCCGGGTCCTATAAGAGCTCCTTGACACTTCCAACAAGCCGGGTTTGTGACAGCTCACACCACACATTCTTATGTTTAATAAATGTATCGTATAGTGTGTGGCAGGTTTACAAAGATGGCAAAAACAACGTTTGAGAGTGCGCTGACCCTGGTGCTAGCGGGGGTATGCAGCTGGAGGTTGAATGTTTGAAGGTGTACGGACTATAAAAGGTTTTGGAACCACTGGCTTAGTGGGAGGAACAAGACCGTATTATTAGTATTGTCACAGAAGGGAAAGAGATGTGGTAGTGAGTTTATTGAAATACATTTCTTATTCAAATACAAATAAATCATTAAATTACATTATTTATTTTTTATTTAACCAGGCAAGTCAGTTAAGAACAAATTATTATTTACAATAATAACAGCCTCGGAACAGTGGGTTTAACTGCCTTGTTCAGGTACAGAACCACAGATTTTTACCATGTCAGCTCGGGGATTTGATCTAGCAACCTTTCGGTTACGGGCCCAACACTCTATCCACTAGGCTGCCTTGTTGTTCCATTTGGATCTTTCTGTTGGCATTCTGTGGATTTTTGTGCCAAAATCTATAAGTAAAGAAATGGGCATGCAGTGTGACAGTTTTGTGGGCAATTTCCTGATACGAAAGAAATAGGTTTAATCTGAGAATCCCTTTAAGGAGACCAAATAAGGGATTGAATGATTTTAGAAGAACGAGGCCGAAATTCCCTCCTTGCTGTTTGCAAAATGCATGTATTTGTAGGTGCTTTCTCAGCCCTCGTTCTCAAATGAAAATGAGGTTTGTCTCCTTTCGTTATGCTGATGCATTGTGTATGTAAGTGTGTGTGTGTGTGGCGCGGTAGTGAAATCTCTGATCTCATCCCAGATGGGTAATGATCTCTTGGCATTGGGGTCGTCTCCAACCCCACTCGTTCCCAACAAGATAAATGACCTCTCCAATGCCGCCAATGTGATTGCTGCAAAATGTCATGCTCAACATGAAACAATGGCAGAGATTTCCGTGTAGCTTTGCAAGTAATTGAATCTGTCCTCAATTTCTAAGTGATGACTCTACCCCACCTCCTCCGTCCTCCTCTGCTTCTCGCCATCTCCCCCCTCGGACCCTGTGAGAGAGAGAGAGATAGAGAGAGAAGCCCTCCCCCTATAGCCATCTGAGGCCTTCCTCACACACAATGGCTGGAGCTGAAGAAATCAATTGTGACTTCAATGTTTTATCTGGTGTCAGTTTAGTTAAAGATGCACAATGCAGAAATCGCTCTGCCATTTCCTGGTTGCAAAAAATGTGAATAGTTTGCCTAATTTCTTTTTGTGACTTTTTATTACGCTGATTAGATTCACGCGCTGGCGTGGACATTGCCTTCAGGGATTACACACACGACCCCATAATGTCAAAGTGGAATGATGTTCTTCTATAATTTTACAAATCAAGTACAGATTAAAAGCTGAAATGTCTTGAGTCAGTAAGTGTTCAACCCCTTTGTTATGACAAGCCTAAAGAAGTTCAAGAGTGAAAATGTCCTTAACAATTCACATAAATTGCATGGACTCACTCTGTGTGCAATAATAGTATTTA
Source organism: Oncorhynchus masou masou (assembly GCF_036934945.1). Classification (NCBI taxonomy): domain Eukaryota; kingdom Metazoa; phylum Chordata; class Actinopteri; order Salmoniformes; family Salmonidae; genus Oncorhynchus; species Oncorhynchus masou. The sequence goes on along the minus strand of NC_088228.1, from coordinate 22,410,335 downwards.
CCATGATTGTGTAATGACTATCTCTGCTCTGTACCATACATACAATTATTTTTAAGGTCCCTCAGTTGAGCAGTGAAATTCAACCACAAACACCAGGGAGGTTTTCCAATGGTTCGCAAAGAAGGGCACCTATTGGTAGATTAAAAAAAACACATTGAATAACCCTTTGAGCATGGTGGAGTTATTAATTACACTTTGGATGGTGTATCAATACACCCAGTCACTACAAGATACAGGCGTCCTTCCTAACTCAGTTGCCGGAGAGAGGACAGAAACGCCTCATGGATTTCACCATGAGGCCAATGGTGACTTTAAAACCATTACACAGTTTAATGGCTGTGGTAGGAGAAAACTGAGGATGCTTCAACAACATTGTAGTTTCTCCACAATACTAACCTAATTGACAGAGTGAAAAGAAGGAAGCCTGTACAGAATAACAATATTCCAAAACATGCATCCTGTTTGCAACAAGGCATTAAGGTAATACTGGAACAAATGTGGCAAAGAAATTAACTTTTTTCTCTGAATACAAAGAGTTATGTTTGGGGCAAATCCAATACAACACATTACCGAGTACTGCTCTCCATATTTTCAAGCATAGTGGTAGCTGAATCATGTTATGGGTATGCTTGTAATTGTTAAAGACTGGGCAGTTTTTCAGAATAAAAAAATGAACAGAATGGTGCTAAATCCTGGCGGAAACCCTTCGGTCTGCTTTCCACCAGACACTGAGATGAATTCACCTTTCAGCAGGACATTAACCTAAAACACAAGGCCAAATCTACACTGTAGTTACTTGCCAAGAAGACGTGAATGTGCTTGAGTGGCTGAGTTAGATTTTCAAACATATTTAAGTTAACTAACTATGGCAATACCTGAAAATGGTTTTCTAGCAGTGGAAAGCTTTAGTTAGACTCACAGCTGTAATCACTGCCAAAGGTGATTCTAGCATGTATTGACTTGGTTTGAATACTTATCTTTACTAATGTTAATATTTCTTCCACTTTGACATTACTGAGTATTTTGTGTAGATCGTTCACAAAAATGACAATTAAATACATTTTATTTTGTAACGCAACAAAATGTGGAAAAAGGTGAGGAGTGTGAATACTTTCTGAAGGTAAATGTGTGAATGGTTGTGGACTATTCCCCATTCTAAAAGGTTGTCAGTCCCCTTGGTCTCTCTTTTCCTCCTCCTCCCTCTCTCCTGAATCTAACTGAAATTACACCAGCCAGTAATGTGCTCAGGAGGCCCTCCCTGCCTGCCTCCCTCCCAGCCTGAGAGATGAAAGGCGAGGATATAGATGGACGCTAGATTAAGATAACGGGCTGATGGAGATGGATTGCAGGGGTGCAGTGGCCCAGGGAGCCTGGCAAGCCCGGCTAATGAAATGAGAAATGGGCACACGGCACAATCTCCACCGCCTCCCGCAAACGTTCAGACTGAACACAGAACACTTAATGGGGAAGAAGGACAAGTTCTCCCTCGCTCTTTCTTTCTCGCTCTCTTTCTATATTTCTGGATCTTTCCAGCCTGTGGCAGTGAGAGGGGAGCATCTCAACTGAGATGACATATATGAACTGTTCTTTGGTTCCAGACTCCTTTTTTACATTTTTAACTAGGTACGCTTGTATGTTCAGTGGGGAGAACTTTTAAAACTACTACATAATATTTTAGTTTTCTGTTGTATGTTGTGCCTTTCTGAACACAATTCTAGTTTCTTTGTAGTCCTCCAAGATGGTGTGATTTTCAATACGCCACTGCTTATAAGTTAAGTATAATTATAAGAAATCTACGATGTCATAAATTATAAGCAGCTCAGGGATCCAGCTATGCATTTGGCTTGCTAACTTGCTAGCTAAGTGGCTAGATGTTAAGATCAAACTTTTTAGTTGCAGCAAAAACAACAAAATAGCGGCCCTTGTGTGCACTTCCGGTAATAGCGTATACCCCAGTATGGCTCTGAAACAGTATGACGATGTGAAAATATGGATACTGCCCAGCCCTACCTGTAGTGTCCCAGCTAAAAACGGTGTAGCAGCGTGGGAAACTTTGCATGGGGTAGTATTTCAGGTTACATTGTAAGTCTTGTAAGATTGTATGTGTACTCAAGGCCACTACAGAGTCCCACTGTGGTCACAAACCTCAGCCCAGGCCTGATTCACGGCCCTGTTTTATGCCCACAATGTTTGCTTTACTTGTATTTTCCCTTAGCATAACATGCCTCAACCAATAACGTAACTCATCTTTAGAAACAATTTCAGGTTTAGCAAAGGTTGTTTGGTATATTTTAAGCTGCTGTCTTAACATGGATTTTTGAACTGCAGTGTTATAAATTATAGTAGAGAAAAACCTTGTTCAGTCTGCTTTCCAACAGAGACTAGGAGACAAATTCACATTTCAGCAGGACAATTGCTTAAAACACAAGGCCAAATATACACTGGAGTTGCTTACCAAGATGACATGGAATGTTCCTGAGTGTCCTAGTTACAGTTTTGACTTAAAACATCTTAAAATCTTTGGCACGATGTGAAAATGGCTCTCTAGCAATGATCAACAACCAACTTGACAGCTTGAAGAATTTCAAGAATAATGTGCAAGTATTGTACAATCCAGTTGTGCAAAGCTCTTAGAGACTAACCCAGAAAGACACACAGCTGTCATCACTGCCAAAGGTGATTCTAACATGCATTGACTCCGGGGGTTGAATACTTATCTAATGAAGATGTTTTATTTTTTAATTTGAATGTTTTAAACATTTTTCTTTCATTTTTACATTAATTTTGTGTAGAATGTGGACAAAAAAAATAGTTAAATTATATCACTTTGAATCCCACTTTGTAATAAAACAAAATGTGGAAAAGGTAAAGGGATGTGAGAACTTTCTGGAGGCACTGTATGGGGAAAGTGGTGTACAGATACTAATAGATGGTACAGTCCAGCTGGTCTGTCTTCCTGGGGTTGGGGCTGGCCCACCTGATACAATCATCAAATGGTTGATTCTTTTCATCCCAGTGAGATCATCCAGTCCCTTCTGCCTAGAGTGTAGTAAACTAGGGGCACACAAAAACCCACATTCTATCGGCCATCCATCGCTCCAATGGCTCAGGCCTCTACATAAAGAAAGATTAAAACCGCTTTTATTGCACGAGGGAATTAAGTCACTTTTAGAATGTGGTTTCTTATAAATCACCGGCTAAATTAATATTCATCGTCAAACCACGTCGTGCCTGAGAGCGAGAGAGGAGACGAGGGTTGGTCTTTTATAGGGAAAAGTTTTACTCAGTGCCGCCCAATGACAGTGTTGGTTGAGTAAACCACCACAGGGATTTATGATGCTGTTAAAGGGAAAACACCAGGCTACGGAGGACAGCGCTACTGGGCCTTCTTTATAAGCAAGCACGCTAATCAAGGCTAAATGCCTTTTTACAAGCGCCCTGCTAATAAGAGGAGATTTTAAAGCTTTATGGCCATGGTGTGGCAGATTGGAGTCACAGGAGAGAATGACTGGCCTGGTCTCTCTTCTCTGGCTATCCTTGGCCAAGGTCTCTGTCCAGTCAAACAAGAGTTTCAAGTTGACTCGAGTCACCAAGTGTATTGTAATGGACTAACACCAGACATAGGAACATTTTAAGCTCTTGAAGTCACATTCAGCTTAACTCAAATGATGCTACCTTCCGATGAGAAAACAGCATTGGTGTGTGTATATCTAAATACAATGGCAAAAACAATGCTTTATTCAGTGTAGCTTTCGGGCTAGGTAAGTTGAACTACGTTGTGTTGACAGTGGTCAGTCTAGCACAACTCCTGTACTGTCTCTGTGTTCCTCTGGGCAATCCACTCCTTATTGAAGAACCACACAGGGCCGGTAGTATAATAAATTAAGCTATAGATAGCCAAGGCACTGGGCCCTCCGAATGGCCAGTAATCGGAGTGGGGGAGCGCTGTGCCTTGCTGCGTGTCTCCCGCTGAGAGCTGGTCCAATGGTAAATCAATACTGTAGATCAGCACTCCATCTGGCTGGAAAATGAGCAGATCACCATAAACATCTGGCCAGCGCCGTGTCCCGGCCAATCACTGGCGGACATATTGACTTAGTTATTGCTCGTTCATATGCTGCAGGACAGTGTTAAACGTACATTCTCCAGGCATGGGGCATTAATCAGGGGATATTTAGTGGAGGGCCTGAGAGGTGAGGAGGGGAGGGAGCTGTACATCCTGGGTCAGTCAGTGTAGGGATAGGACCAGGGAGGATACAGACCGATAGACAGATGTTAAATGGGGATGTGTCATGTACAGTATAAAGACAGCTCAGTGTCCTGACAAGGAAGGGCTGAATAAAAAGCTTGTCAGCGAGAAATAACTCTCAAAGCAATCAGATCCTGGGACTGAGGACACAGATTAAGAGTGATTTACGTATTAAAATGGCCTCTGGATTCCTGCAGTGCTGCTACCATAGAGACAAAACAAGGGATTCTGTGATGTAATGGTGAGGATCCTTTCTCTTTGAGTGTCACTGTGACCTGACCCAGCCTCTTCCCGTTTGTTGCAGGATCACAGAGGGCTCGAAAGCCACCACATTTGAAGCACTAAAGGCTCGTATCCGGGAACTGGAGAAACAGATCCTTCGAGGGGACAGATATAAGTGTCTCATCTGCATGGTAAGCAACCAACATAGTCCTTTACCTTCACTCTGTCCATCCGTGTGCTTTTCTCTCAGTCTCTAAGCATGTCTGCCATATCAGAGTGTTTGAACCCAAGCAACCTGCCCATCCACTACTTAAACAACTTTTGGCTGTGTCACAAATGACACCCTATCCCCTATATACCGCACTACTTTTGACTAGGGACCTAATTGACACCCTATTCCCTATATAGTGCACTACTTTTGACTAGGGCCCATAGGGTATATGGGGTACCATTTAGGATGCAGCGTTGCAGTTTACAGGCATGGGCTTTGTATTGACATATTGTCTGGTGGTTGAAGTGATTCCTGCATGGCCTGAAAGTCAGCCATCTCTCCTCCACCTGATTGATTGATTGATTGTGTGTGTGTGTGTGTGTGTGTGTGTGTCAGAGAGATTCTGTTGCACCAACTGTCATATAGTTCTGAATCCCCAGCTGCAGGATGGCTTATTACCATCTGGCAACTTTGAGGGGTTTTCTGACCATTTCAACTGATGGTTCATTATCATTTGGTGGGGATCAATAAGCAAACTTTTGTCTTTGGTTATTGACGTCATCACGGTGATTTGACATCCATCAATGCATCCGGTTCCTGGAGATTTGATTCTGTCCTGTCCCTAATGACTGCTCGGCCATCCGCTCCCCTGGTCTATGTGAGAGAATCAGACGATATGGATTAAGAACAGAACACCACATACCTGAGCAACCCTTTCCGAAGTGTGAGTGTGTGTTGTGGTTGTACTTCCTCCATTGTCACTCATAGCCACACACACCCCCACCCCGCCATCTTCTAGTCTCACCTTGAGAATGAGTGAAGAGTGAAGAAGCCAGATTCCTCAGCTTTGGCAGCTCCTTCTCCCTGGCCCAGGCCCCACGACTCTTGACTCTGTGAAAAGCGAGCAATTACTGACGCCTGTCGCTCCTAAAGGTCGTCCCAGCCCCGGGGTGACGGAGAGGAGAGGGGAAGAGATGCATATTGATCACTCCTGCCCTCCAGCGACCATCTTAGAGCTCATTTGTCATTGCTGTCGTCTCCTCCCATCACAAATCTCACTCAGCCAGGCTGAGGAGTGAAGACGCTTTTCCTCTTCTACTCTGACGGACACAGTTCCTTGTTGACGGGATTTCGATTTGATTTTTTTAAAGATGGTTGAGGAAATAGCCTCTGCAATATCCTGAAAGTCTAACCCACCAGCCAAGGTGGTGAAGAGTCATATTTGACTGCTAACACCTCATCACTCATTTTGAAAGACAAAATGGCTTGTGCTTGTAAGCAGTAGAGTTGAGTATCTTTCTCTACAGGAGTTTGTTTTGCGATCTGTTTGTGTTCTCTGAACACTTGTTCAAGAACCATACAGGCATACTGAGTCAGCAGGGTCCTTATCAGTGGATCTCTACCACCACCTGCTGTTGCTTTGAGGAACTGGGCACTAAATGGATGCATTGGATTTCACATCACATCATCTTCACGTTCAGTGTTCTCTGTTCTGTTTCAATGCATTTCATAGAAACAACGTTCTGGCTTGTAAAATTATAATCTATGACATGTGTTGGACATGGTACATGGTGCTGATTATTTTGCTCAGAGCCTGCTACAAGTCTCAAACACATCACACGAGCTGCAACAGAAATTTTAGTGGGTCTCTCTCTCCAGTGCCTAGTGCCGCTCAGGTTGTGTGTGAATGCATGTGTCCAGTCCGTCCGTACCTGTTTCTTTCCATGCTTTGTAGTCCGCCACATTCTAGTGCTCAGCGGTGCCCCCTCTGTACTTCCCTACAGAGGAAGAGATTCCAAACAGACAGGGCTGAAGACAAGAATCTGGGCCAATCGGGGCGGGCCCTCGCGGTAACAGCGCCCAATGAGAGGCGGGTTGCTGAGAGCTGTTCAAAGCCCCTCCCCCGCTCAGCATTTACTGTTTGTATAGAGGCTACGTTATGGCCGGCGGCGGGATTAAACGGCTGCTCCCGCTCCGGAGGGTAAGGCTCTCTGTGCTCCCTTCCCACCCACCCTCCCTCGCCCCTCTGCCTGCCTGCCCGCTCACCCGGCTGGGCTGGCCACCCCCCTCTTCCATGCCTGTGCTTTGGTTTGGTGGCGTCGTTCGTCAGGGCCTGCCCAGTGTTGTACCGTGTGTGCCTGCGACCAGCGTTTGTCTATTTGTGTCAGTCCGCACAGTTCTCCTGTAATCTCATATTAATGCTCTCTCTTTCCCTTTCTCCCCCCTATGTGGCAGGACTCGTACACGATGCCCCTCACCTCCATCCAGTGCTGGCACGTCCACTGTGAGGAATGCTGGCTCAGGACTCTGGTGAGAACCCAATGCCAACCCAGACTCCACAACACATCGCAACACTGCTGTTGCATGGCAACACTACTTCATCACATTACAGCCACTGGTTTCATAGTGACTGAACTTTCTCTCTCTCACTCACTCACTCACTCACTCACTCACTCACTCACTCACACATTCCAACAGGGACATGGTAAAACAAAATGGTCCCCCAAAATCGGTAGTTAAACTCTGAAATAAAGAGGTCTACTTGTTTCATCTGAATTATATCCCCCTAGGTCTACACACATGCACACACTCTTTTTTTCAAATGTAGCTGAGTGATTATCCAGTGGAAGCTTTGCATAATGACAATAGACAATTGTGCTGCATCTAACCACAGTTGTGTAGGGAACAGTGTAGGTACCTCTCCTCTACTCTCTTTACCAACACAGTAGTGAGTTCCACCTAACTCCTCAACCCCTGGGCAGGTCTCCTCAACCTTTATTGTACAGTGCCCGATTTCCCAATAGCAGTGGAACTTAGGCTTACTAGTGTTTTTTTAACGATGCATCTTTCCTACAACAGCTGAAGATGTAACATGAGTTTCCCAAAACACCATGCAGAGAGAGCGGTCACTAAGTGCGTCGTTGAAGCATGAGTTGATACTGTTGGGATCGAAAGAAAGAGCGCGCTGCTCTCAGATCAGCTTTCTCCATTCAAATTTTACATTAACATTCTAATTATTCCACAATACTGACGACAGATCAGCTCCTAGAGATATTACCACCTACAGCTGCAAATAGTCATGCAGCCTATTCTAATGCTTACTATAATAATGCACTAAATCAGATTAATTTGGCACGTCATTGCACGTATTTAAATATATTGAAGCAAATTCAAGACAGTTTAGCCTACAATAAAACTCTAATTGTCTGAACATGACATTTATTTCAATATGATTTGAAATATAAAGTCCTATGTAGCCTTCAGGCCTATTTTTAAATGTTTATTCGTTCATCTCGATGTTCATCTTTTTATCCTTTGCTTGCTCAATTGCAAAGACATTGGCAACATTGTATTTGTATTCAACTTCGTTTCCAAGTTATCGGGCAGAAAGTAAACAGCTTGATTGTATGTTTAGTGGAGATGTTCTGTGTTTTTAAAGTTACGTGGGAGAGTGAAAAGGCATCAAAAAACTAACCGAGCTGTTCTTAACTGGTCTGGGGCAGGCGCTAAATAACCAGCATTTTCAACTACAACTTTAACGATGGTTTTGAAAAACCGCTCAGAGATTTAACGATGTTCCTACGAAGGTTCTGACGATGAACTTAGCCTTAAGATGCTCTTGGGAAAGCGGGCCCAGTACGGTATGCCCAGCCAGGCAGAGAAACCTCCAGGACCACTGCTGTAGCCTTTGATTTGGGGAGCATTTGTTGTTCCTGGTGCACTGTGCCCTCTGCTCTCTCCTCCTCGCCTGTTTTTAGCTGCTCTCTCTCACCAGGGAAACGGCTGGCTTTGTCCACTAACACATTTTGCTTCTACACACGGAATCAATTCATAAGAAAATGCTTCCCAGCCACAGTTTAGCTCTCCTCTCTCCTTCACCAATATACAATATATTAAATACGCTGCTGTTTTTTTTATTATCACAAAGCCCTGTGTGTGAAAGACAAAGGCGGTGGAGGAAGAAGGGCTGAGAAGGGGAACACGGAGGGTTGGTTAAGAAATGTGTGCCTGCTGCAGCAGCTTGTTCCTAATGTGGGTATTAAAATGTTGCCCGAAGACAGCAATAAAAGCGTTGCGCGGCAGGGCTCCCCGCGTCTTCATCAAAGGAAATGCATGTAATCTAGTTACCGTCGGGCATTTTTTTAGGATTTAATAGAGCGCGGCAGCTGGCGTGCAATGTGAGAAGCCCACACCGTACACCAGGCTCATTAAGATCAGGTAACTCCTTTATTTTATATGAAGAAATGCAAGAAAGGCCGTTATTTCTTTGTGTAAAGAGGGGAGAGATGGAGAACCTGGTTCTCATTGGAGCCAGGGTGGAGGAGGGGAGGTTCTTAGTGGAAATTCAAGCAGTCTGGGTGAGGTGTACAACAATATACAAAGACGATACGGTATGGTAGCTCGTCTGTCTGTCTGCAAGGTGGTTAGGCACTAATTTAAGTTCAGAGTGATCTTTATTCACTTTTGAAATGAACCTGAAGGCTGTTAAGACATAACAAGAGAGCTTATCAGTTTGGGCTTGGTCCAAGACTCCCTAACAGTTTCTCTGAGTGCATGTTACTGTTACAGAGACCACCTCCACTCAAGGCCCCTCTGCCCCTTTCCATAGCCTGGTCATCTTTGGGCTCCACATGAGCAGCTCCACATGTTGGGAGCTACAAATCCTCTTTGCTCCAGGGGGAGAGAGCTGTCCAGGGCTACCCGGGCCCCCCAGCTGCCCCTGCTCCGGTGGGAGAGTTGTCCAGGGCTACCCGGGCCCCCCAGCTGCCCCTGCTCCGGTGGGAGAGTTGTCCAGGGCTACCCGGGCCCCCCAGCTGCCCCTGCTCCGGTGGGAGAGTTGTTCAGGGCTACCCGGGCCCCCCAGCTGCCCCTGCTCCGGGGGGAGAGTTGTCTAGGCCCCCTGACTCTAGGTGGGAGAGTTGTCCAGACCGCCTGGTTCTGGCAGCATGGAGACTCCACTGTTTGCCCACAGCTGAATGCTCCCTTGTCCCGAGGAAAGATGTAACACTGTGTACTTACACACACACACCCACACACACAGGGCAAACCCAGCCCACCACATGAGTGTGTCAGGACTCAGTGTATGAACTCTGCCCCCTAGTCCAGTAACTCCCACTATTTGCCCTCTGCATTCATTCCAGATAGAGCTCAGGTCAGTCAGCTAGTAGCTGTCAGACTGTACATCCGCAGGTCCCCGTGTGCTGGAACTCATGCTCAGAGCACACACGCAGGTAGTAGGCTACACCTCTTCCTCACACATCAGTGTGGTTCCAGTAACTTTCCCCGTACCCCTCTTTCCTGTTAATGGGCCAGTGACAGGAGACCCGTGAGAGTTCAGTGTCAGCAGGTAGTCAAAATGTTCTGTGTCTTTTGTGTTTGAGCTTATATTTGAGGTTCTTCAAAGTAGCCACCCTTTGCCTTGACAGTTTTTCACACTCTTGGCATTCTCTCAACCAGCTTCATGAGGTAGTCACCCGGAATGCATTTTTTTTAAACAAGATGACCCCAGAAAGACAGATAGAGATGGGTAAATTAGACCTGCATTTTGTCTTTATATTACTGTATCATAGGCCTAGCTGTCACAAGAAAAGCAGTTACCATGATGAGATGATACTGTCGGTCTTCATGCATTGTGAACTGGGCTCCATACTGAGATCCAGATTTAGACAGCGCATATAATTTAACAGTTCCATTTCACGCCATGCTGTTCATATAAATCATTTATTATAATTTACCGGTTTCTTGTAGTTATTTATCCCGGGAAAATGGAGTGGTTTTGGATGGTAAATCTTGTTTACCAGGTTTCCACCATTCTCTAACCACCACAACCACCTATTTTGGCACAGCGCAAGGAGACCACACAGCGTACCTTGCCCTGTTCTCTCAGCTTCTGCACCCGCTGTCTTTTAATTACACCCACACAACACAGCTTTATAGGAGATGGCAGTGATTCAAAGTGGCAGAGAGCAGAACAGAGCAGAGCAGGAGTCCTGGAACAGGATGATGAGCAGGCTTTGATGATTCACGTGCTCCACTATAGGCCGTCTGTCTGACTGGCGGATACATGCATGTGTCTCCACACTCTGTGGCTGGATGTGGGCTGCATGCCAGTATAGTTTGGTTAGCTACTCTTATATGGTTTTATACCTGTTCTTTACTGTTGTGGTTGTTTTGATCTATTATAGGACTATTTCTGTACTGTCAGTCAGTTGAAGTATCGCATATCACCAGGGTTGTTTGACAAGCATTCTCTGTTTTACTCAAACTTTTAACTGCTCATATTGTGACCTAAACAATGACCCGTTTCTCTCTTTCTCTCCCACAGGGAAATAAGAAACTGTGCCCACAATGCAACACCATCACATCGCCAGGAGATCTAAGGCGCGTCTACTTGTGAAGAAGACTACGCCTTCCCTGACCGGCCTCCCCTCCAACCCCCCCCTCCATGTTTCCTCTTTTTATTTCCATTTGTTCTCACCGTCTGTGTTTTGGGGTTTGTAAAGCCCCCCCCCCCCCCCTCATAGCTTAAAGAGACAAGACTGATGTCTTGATTGACTCTTCTGATCAGGGGAGGACTGACTGATTGATCAACCAACCCGGTTGGGAACAGAACCGAACCCAGTTGCCCATTATGTCTGAGTGTTCTCAGAATGACAAATAAACCAACCACCTCTCTCTGGCTCCTCCAACCGCCTGCCTGGCCTCAAGTGGTGAGTGGTCCACTCCACAGTCAAATCCCCTCCACACTGGCTCACATTTCTGGTTCTATGTGTTTTCATCCTTTAGCTCTCAGGCAACCCAGCTTTACACTCATGGAGCCCTTGCTTGCCTCACCATCCTCTCACCATGCTGAAAGGTGTGTTCAGGTAGGAGGAGGTGGTGATGTAACCCCCCCCCCTTTTTTGTTATTACCGTCACTGCTCGCTGTGTGTAGAAAACCCGTCTTGGGCCAAGCCATCAGGACAGCCAAGCTAGATATTGAGCTGGCCGCCGGTCGTTGCACCCTGCTTGAAGGCCTGGTAAGGGGGAAAGGAAAACGATGAACTCTGAGCTTTCTTACCAAACTGACAACCTCAGAACATCCAGAGGATCCTCTTCTTTTCAGACTCTTTTTTTCCCTTTTGTGGTCTTAAATCGTGAAGTCAACCAAATTCCAAGAATCAGTGCAAGCACATGTATAATAGTGTATGTTAGTTTACAGTGTTGTGTGTAAATGACATAGAGCTTACACTTCTATACATATGTGCACACATGCTTACACACATTCACACATATATGCGCACACACACACAAACTCACAAAAGTATATATTAATAAAGTCCAGTTTTTAGTTAGAGTTTTGAGGAAGGGTAGGGAGTGATGTTTAATCTATGTGAAAAAGAAAGCCCTATTTTTCAACCAATGTTGTCGTCTTGAGGTTGAAGTTGTATTTCATTGTACAGGAATAGATTTAAGTCACAATAATAATAATAATAAACTACTCAACTAGAAATTCAAGGTTTAGATGGTGTACATTTTTTCTTCAACTATACAGTAAAAGCTGTCAAAGTTTTAAACCTAAAGCAAGGAGTATATGTTTTTTGATTTGATGTTTTAATGGAAAGGTTCACATCGCTCTAACACTAGACGAGGGGAGATGATGTCTTTAATTTGTTACGGAACTGCAACGCTGGTCAAATGAACCGCTGTTTTCTAAATCACAACCGGGAACTCAGTTGAGTTAACCTCCACCTCCACTGCTTGTCCTCAGTTGACCAGCCTACCTGTTGATTAAATCACTTTACTGATCACTTAGGTTTTCTGTTTTGGCCTCCACTCTGATAAAGCCTCAAAAGATGCTTCTCCAGAAATGTTTTTGAGTGTTGCTTCCATTGTGCGACCTAGCCAGGCTTCCATCCTGGCAACTCGTCAAGGCAGGTCCTTCCCATCTGTGAGGGAAGGAGCAGTGGGCCGACATGTTGTCCCAGCCCACTCTGACTGCCCAAGCCCAGTTACTGAACACTTCCCCACAGCAAGGTGATGTGCTTTGTAGTTGTAAAACAATGTATCCTGTGATGTCTGTATTGATGTAAGCTGACAAAAAAAGAAAGAAGAATTTAAAGGTTTATGACTGAATTCAAACCCCCAACAGAAACCCAACAGATATACTACAGGGTTAAATCCCCTGTCACTGGGACGGATTTCCATCATGGATTCTTTTTTTCTTTGTATTTTTTCTCCAATAATGACAAGGACTGGAATTGGTCAAACTCCGAAATTATCCTCTTTTCCTAAATGCATGATGGTCATGACTTTTTTACATGAAAGTGGAGGTTAAGTGTCCCCAGACAGTCGTTCTGACATCGACTGAAGTTTCAGTCATGGGATTATTTTGTTGCTTTAACCCCTGTATATTAACACATGTACAGAACAGAAATGTTACATTTTCAGTGAAGTGGAACAATAGATGATGGCTTTAATCACATGCAAAGCGTTGGATATTTATTTCAGTCCAGACCTTCTGGTTTCCATTCACATCCATTTTCTTCACGGACTAGCGTCTTCAGAACTGTCTCCAGTTTAGTGTTTATTGCGGGGGTGGGTTTCTGTCTAAGCTTGTCTTTGATCATCTCCCTACATTGTGGATTTAGATGCTATTTTACAAGGATAATTTGAGTCATAGGGATGGCTGCAATGTAGACCTACAGCAGATTTGTTTTCATAAAAGCAGTATACAACATCTTTAGTACAGTATTATTGTTCCTGTAAAAGGAATGTTCTGGAGCAACCTGTTTGAAGGGATGATCACAGGCTCGTAGAACTTCAAAGGATCCGTAGAACAATTCCACATTGTTACACTGATCCCCCCTCCCAATACCTCTGTTCATTCATACAGTACGTGTGTGTGTATAGGTTTGTGGTCTAGTTTCACTTTGTAGTCACGTGTACAGGTAACCATGCCTAGGCAAATGAACACTTAGAGCTGTGCAACAGTATGTGTGGGGCACCTTTTGAACCTGTAATAGGATGTTTGAGCTTACTGCACTTGTGTGTCAAGACAATGTGAATCTGCTTCACAACACTGTTAAGGGTTAAGGATCTACTCTCACTTTGTGGTTCCTTCAACTGGAGATTTATTTCAACCTGCCCCAAAGATGACAAATTGCACAAGATGATTGTGTCAAATAATTTGTGTCTTGTATATTCTTGAAAATGGTACTTGTCTTTCCCGTTTGTAAACTACATTTGACATTAATTAAATGATTGTAAATCAGAAGTGTGCCGCCTCTTCACAGATCTCATCACTCACTGTACTCGTTGCTCATTACTCTCTTTAGGTCCTGAATATGAATTAACATTAAAAACATCTATACTGAACAAAAATATAAACACAACCAGCAACAATTTCAAAGCTTTACCTGAGTTATAGTTCATATAAGTAAATCCAGTTAATTGAAATTAATTAAGGCCCTAATCTACGGATTTCACGACTGGTAATACAGATGTGCATCTGTTTGGTTACAGATACCTTCAAGAAAAGCTAGGAGCATGGATCAGAAAACCAGTCGGTATCTGGTGTGACCATTTGCCTCATCCAGCGCGGCATGTTTCCTTCGCATAGAGTTGTTCAGGCTGTTGATTGTGGCCTGTGGAATGTCCCACTCCTCCTCAAAGGCTATGTGAAGTTGCTGGATATTAGTGGGAACTGGAAGACATGTCGTACATGTCGATCCAGAGCATCCCAAACATGCTCAATGGGTGACATGTCTGGTGAGTGTGCAGGCCATGGAAGAACTGGGACATTTTCAGCTTCCAGGAATTGTGTACAGATCATTGCAACATGGGGCCGTGTATTTTCATACTGAAACACAAGGTGATGGTGGCGGTTAAATGGCACGACAATGGGCCTCAGGATCTCGTAACGGTATCTGTGCATTCAAATTGCGATAAAATGCAATTGTGTTCATTGTCCGTAGCTTATGCCTGCCCATACCATAACCCCACCGCCACCATGGGGCAGTCTGTTCACAACATGGACATCAAACCGCTCGCCCACACAACGGCATAAACGTGGTCAGCAGGTTACAAAGCCAGTTGGACCTACTGCCAAATTCTCTAAAACAATGTTGGCAGTGGCTTATGGAAGAGAAATTAACAGTACATTATCTGGCAACAACTCTGGTGGACATTCCTGCCGTCAGCATGCCAATTGCACACTTCAGGCAACTGTGGCAATGTGTTGTATGACAAAGCTGCACATTTTAGAGTGGCCTTTTATTGTCCCCAGCACAAGGTGCACCTGTAATAATCATGCTGTTTTATCAGCTTCTTGATATGCCACACCAGTCAGGTGGATGGATTATCTTGGCAAAGAAGAAATGCTCACTAACAGGGATGTGAACAAATTTGTGCACAAAATTTGAGTAAGTTTTTTGTGCGTATGGAAAATTCTGGAATCTTTTATTTCAGCTCATGAAACATGGGACCAACACTTTACATGTTGCCTTTATATTTTTTGTTCAGTATAGTTAAACCAGGAGAACATTTCATATGACATGGTGAGTGATCAGAATTTCTATGTTTTCCCAGCAGCCAAACCAATGATTAGCAATTCCTCTAGAATCAAGTTATTCAAAATTAGACTGCTGGAAATAGCAGCCTCCGTTGCCATCTAGTGGCAAAATGTGTCCACTAACTCTAAAGTGTTTCTAACTCTCAAACCCCCTAATTATGGGTGCTCTCCAGATGGTGCGGCAGGCTGAGGCAAGGGAAAGTGTGTGTGCTTGTTAACATAACTAGAACAATCCAGCCAAGGAACACTGCCCATTCAGCAGAAACCTGTTACAGTAATTTGGTGAAATTACTACAAGATGATCACTGAAAGTAATTTTTCCCCTTGCCGCCGCTTAGATCCATAGCCAAACTTTGAATTCAACACATATTGTCTTTCTGATGTCGAGGTAAATAAAGGCACATCCAGAAAGAAAGCGAAACAATCCCTAAAATTCATGTGTTATCAGATGCTAATGAACTAGTGATAAATAAGTTGGAAAGGAGGCAGGGGTTCCAAAAGACTTCCTGTGGAATTTCACCTCGTACTCCTGCTGAAAGTTCTGGAAGTCCCAAGGATGGAGCCCCAAAGTCAGGGTTTTTGCGTCTAAATGGTAGCCTATTCCCTATTATAGTGCACTACTTTTGACCAGAGCCCTATGTGCTATATAGTTGACTATATAGGGAACAGGGTCAGTGCCATTTGGGACCTTGCCTGGTAGATTGTAGGTGTTTACCAACCCAACAGTGAGCCTGAATCTTCTTTCCTCGTGGGTTTTATGACTGGGGCCTTGCCCAGAGAGAGGTTGACTGACTGGCTATGGGCCTGTATATAGCAATCTGAGGTATGGTCAGTCTAAAACCATGGGAAATCATCACTCAATCTTACCCCAACAAGCAAGGACAGGACAGGAGGGGGTCAATCAGATTAGGATTGACCAGTGGCTAAACACGCTTAATACCCCCTGAGTGTGAAGTGTGTGGGGGTCAAAGTGGAGGAGGAGTGACCGCTAGGCTGGAGGTGGGGGCAGGAGGCCAGATTAAATGTGCCTATATGGTTAAATGAACGTCACAGAGCCTGTATCATTTACCCCCCTGCCCAGCATGTCAAGAGGTTGCAGGCCAGACACCCAACCAATCCATAACTGGTGCATTAGAGGAGCTGTGGCTGTGGGTCGGGTTACGGCTAGTCTTGGAGCCTGAGTGGCTCTGGACCCAGGAAGTGGGGGCTCCAAGTCAAGGCAGATCTATAGAAATTGCTTTTGGAGGTCAAAGCTTGTCCTGATGGGGGAGTATAGAATGTGGGGGCCATTATTGCTAGTTTACAAACATCTCCACAGACCGATCAATAGGACAGGCCTTCCCTGCTGTGTTCGGTAATTGCTCTATTGCATTGCCTGTCTGTACCAATGGTAATTTACACCTTCACGTGGGAATTTGACTTGGACCCCCTACCCTACCTCCCCCTACTAGCATCCTCCTCTTCCTCTGGCACTCAGCATATCGCTCCTGGTACATCTCATTCAATTAAGGGCCTGCTCTCCACCATGGCCTTTTTACAACATCGATCCAACCCAAGGTGGTTCATCGGAAAAGGATTTGGTCAGTCAGGGGATCTCTGTTTGGAGAAAAGGGAAGGGAGAGTGTTTGACATATTCCATATGGTGTTGTGTCCTTTTCTGTTTCCGATCGTGGTGGTGCCAGAGACGTCTGACTCATCGCGGATGTGAGTTGCCTTCAGAAAGGGCCATTTGAACCAGTTAAGAGGTTTCGGCAGGTCAATCAGCTGATCAAACAGCCAATCTCTCCTATGTAGCACCTATCATTATCCTAATATTACGGGGGCAGTTATTGAATGGTTATATTGGCTAATCACCTTGAATTTACTCTCTTTTACACAGGTGTGCAGGTGTTTTTCACCTCAATAATCACATTTTTCAGATATACGAACTCTCAAAAAAAGAAACAACTATTTCAAACAAGTGCAAAAAAAGAAACTCTTATCGTTCTCCCTTCTCCAGAGTAATTACAGGTAAAGAGTAAAAGCAGCCCGTAGAAGCCAGCATCTTTACTAAACCCTAGCTAGCACGGTTGTCGATGTCTTCAGAGCCCTCTTCTCTGCCTAGCTAATCCCATAATTACAGTTTTGATAAATTGCTTTCATTTCCATGAATGCTTAAGAGATTGGAGAATGACGTTATGTGGGTTTAGAGCGGGGTGTGTTTCAATAACAAGGCGAGGTGAGACTGCTACGGTGTGTGTTCATGTACAGGATTACTGTCATCCGCTACGTGTGCAATGAGACATTAAGTCAAAGCCACCAGAGAAACCTAAAACCCTCCATGTGGGAGTGTGCCAAAGTTACCTTCCTAATCTCTCTCTCACAAAGTTGCGACTGATTTACATTAGCTGCCTCCTAATGCTTTACAGCTATTGTGATGATGTTAAAAGTTAGCAATTTGGCTGCCCACACACACCCACATCCCACACAGTGTTGATGCCTAGTATGAAGTTATCACACTAGGCTATTGTAGCCAACACATTTTTTGGCATGGGATTTTTCCATTCAATTTTATGAATTGTTTGTATGCAAGCAATAACTACTTACATTTCTGTTATTCGGCCAACTTGTAATTTACTATCACTGTCCACATGGGGGCACTAAGAAGCAAGACACAGTGTTTTTTCAAGGAGATGCCCATCTGTACACCTACTGTAGGTTAAAAAAATCACCCTTTGAAATCAGATTGATGATCAATTAAATAGTAGCTGTTTTGATAATAAACTAATGTGATAGAAGAGATGGAGTTGTGAATACATTTCCATTTTAGTCATTTAGCAGATGCTCTTATCCAGAGCAATTTACAAGAGCAATTAGGATTAAGGGCTCATTGACAGATCTGGGATTTGAACCAAGAACCTTTCGGTTACTGGAACAACCCTCTTAACCGCTAGGCTACCTGCCCCCCATTGCATGAGTAGTTGTGTTCTTGTTCAACTCAACGAACACAGGCATATGATGATAATAATGTTTTCACACTTACTTTAGTAAAACAACATCGAAAATGGAAGTATTATTTTCAGTCTATGTTAAATACAATAGAAAACAACACATTGCAAAACCTTTACCTAACTTAAGCTTCTATCCAGAGTTCAAGTTAACCAGGCCAGGCCAGGGCAGTGTTATGTTATATTAACCTACTGCTTGCCACTCCCCACATACACAGGAGCATGAACCTGCCACCCCCTGTCACCCCCTGCCACCCCCTGCCAAACCACACAGCCACCCACGAGAGACAGGTTCCAGACAACGAAGGCCTTTGATTGGGCCCCCGCAATGAAGGCTGAGATGCTCCCACAATTATCAGAGACATTTCATCTTCTCCCCTCTGGCCCCTTCAACACACCGCCTTTCATCTCCAGTTGGCCCCAGGGGGAACACTGAGGGTTTTGTGTGTGGTGATGGGGACGGGGGTAGGGGAGAGCGGTGGAGGGGAATGGGAGGGGGTGGTCAAGTTTGCTGAGGGATTGCTTCGTATAGGTAGAGGTAGAAGGGAGAGAAAGGGGGGTTCTTAATGTAGTATCCACCTATTTTCCTATCTTGAAAGGGGGAGATGACAAATGGAGATCGTGGGGTTGGGGGGGATGAGGGTGAGAGGGTTGGGGGAGATGACCCCCCACTGCTGAATGTGGCTGTACTTGGCCAACTGTGCGTGACGTTCAGATGTCATGGCTCTGCTGAAGAGTGAGAGAGCTAGAGAGAGAGAGAGAGAGCTAGAGAGAGAGAGCTAGAGAGAGAGAGAGCTAGAGAGAGAGAGAGCGCTAGAGAGAGAGAGCTAGAGAGAGAGAGAGAGAGAGCTGAGAGAGAGAGAGCTAGAGAGAGATAAAAGAGAGAGAGAGAGAGCTGGAGAGAGAGAGAGCTAGAGAGAGAGAGAGCGCTAGAGAGAGAGAGCTAGAGAGAGAGAGAGAGAGCTGGAGAGAGAGAGAGCTAGAGAGAGAGCTAGAGAGAGAGAGAGAGAGAGAGAGAGCTAGAGAGAGAGAGCTATAGAGAGAGAGAGAGTGCTAGAGAGAGAGCTGGAGAGAGAGAGAGCTAGAGAGAGATAAAATAGAGAGAGAGAGAGAGAGAGCTGGAGAGAGAGAGAGAGAGAGAGAGAGCTAGAGAGAGAGAGAGAGAGAGAGAGAGCAGTCTATGGTTCCTTGTGGGCAGCTTTAGGTCTTAAAGGGAGAGTCAAGTTCATTCACTAGTTGTGTTCTAACATTATGACAAAAACATACTTCATGTAAACGGCAATGTTAATGCTTCACAATCAATCCTCTAAGGTTACAACAGACAGGATCAGTAAAACGCATATGAAGTAAAGGTAAATCTTTGCTCACTCTAATGTAAACAGTCAAAGCAGTTCGCCAAGGCAGTTAGTCACCTCTAAGCCATGGGTAAATGACTGGAGCATTACCACCACACAATCTGTATTGGCAGAGTTGACTGTCGGCTAAATAGACCTGTTGTCTCTGAATGGAAGGTCCATTTTCAACACCAGTCTGTTGCTACTCTTTCCTTAAGTCGCTGAATAAAGTCTTGATGGGATATTCCCCAGTAATTGGATGATAATACCTCTAATTAACAGCACTAATCCGTGTGATAAGTCTGCCACTGGGACATGAGTTGGTTTAGAGGGAAGTGTCTTGTAAGTGGGCTATTGTTGTTGAGGCTTTTACAGGGCAGAGTAAACTTCGCACTCATACCCCAACACAGGAACACAATGCATGGTTAAGGAGGACTTAGGTTCGATAAAGTCCACTACAATGTGTTTTCAGAGTTCTACAATGTTGTTTGACTAGAAAACACAGTGCTTTGTGCCAGCTCAAAGCTTAACATGCAAATGGATTAAATGAAGAAACACTCATTTCAATGCAGTGCTGTCTATGAGCACTAACCGGTCGAGAGTCTGTCTAGGGACAACGTAAAGCTGATTATGTAATGCACTGCTTATAGATGTGTTGACAAGAAGTATAGCGTCAGTCGGAACCAGCTCTTTTAAGAACAGCTGCGAAAAAGTCTTGAGGTGCTGAAGAAACTTTAAAGACACCGGTGCCAAGTAATAGCCCTGTCTATCTCAACATTTCTACTTTTCTAGATTTCTATTTCTACTTAGAGTTACTGGGTAGCGGGTAGTTGGCTTATTACACTAACTACTTCAGGGAGTGACGTCCCTGCCATACATGAGTCACAGGCTCAGCTGGCGCCGGCTGTCATTCCCTCGTAACCCCCCCCGAGGGACCACCGCTATGGGTAAAATAGTATGCTATGGAAACAGGCTGTTCAGGGCTATTCACCCGCACAGTCGCCAGAACCCAAAACTACAAAGAAGAATCCATGATGACAGAGTAAAACTCATTTTACCATGGGCCTGTTTGAACTTTTTGGTGATTGACCCTTCACCTCTAATCAAATAAAACTGTTTTGTCTCATGCGCCGGATACAACAGATGTAGACCTTACAGTAAAATGCTTACTTTACAAGCTCTTTCCCAACACTGTTGAGTTAAATAGGAAAAGAAGAACACATGATACATTAAACACACATGAATGAAGCTATATACACTGCTCAAAAAAATAAAGGGAACACTAAAATAACACATCCCAGATCTGAATGAATGAAATATTCTTATTAAATATTTTTTTCTTTACATAGTTGAATGTGCTGACAACAAAATCACACAAAAATTATCAATGGAAATCAAATTCATCAACCCATGGAGGTCTGGATTTGTAGTCACACTCAAAATTAAAGTGGAAAACCATACTACAGGCTGATCCAACTTTGATGTAATGTCCTTAAAACAAGTCAAAATGAGGCTCAGTAGTGTGTGTGGCCTCCACGTGCCTGTATGATCTCCCTACAACGCCTGGGCATGCTCCTGATGAGGTGGCGGATGGTCTCCTGAGGGATCTCCTCCCAGACCTGGACTAAAGCATCCGCCAACTCCTGGACAGTCTGTGGTGCCACGTGGCGTTGGTGGATGGAGAGAGACATGATGTCCCAGATGTGCTCAATTGGATTCGGGTATGGGGAACGGGAGGGCCAGTCCATAGCATCAATGCCTTCCTCTTCCAGGAACTGCTGACACACTCCAGCCACATGAGGTCTAGCATTGTCTTGCATTAGGAGGAACCCAGGGCCAACCGCACCAGCATATGGTCTCACAAGGGGTCTGAGGATCTCATCTCGGTACCTAATGGCAGTCAGGCTACCTCTGGCGAGCACATGGAGGGCTGTGCGGCCCCCCAAAGAAATGCCATCACACACCATGACTGACCCACCGCCAAACCGCTCATGCTGGAGGATGTTGCAGGCAGCAGAACGTTCTCCACGGCGTCTCCAGACTCTGTCACGTCTGTCACGTGCTCAGAGTGAACCTGCTTTCATCTGTGAAGAGCACAGGGCAACAGTGGCGAATTTGACAATCTTGGTGTTCTCTGGCAAATGTCAAACGTCCTGCACAGTGTTGGGCTGTAAGCACAACCCCCACCTGTGAACGTCGGGCCCTCATACCACCCTCATGGAGTCTGTTTCTGACCATTTGAGCAAACACATGCACATTTGTGGCCTGCTGGAGGTAGGCCTGGGAACAGTGGGTTAACTGCCTGTTCAGGGGCAGAACGACAGATTTGTACCTTGTTAGCTCGGGGGTTTGAACTTGCAACCTTCCGGTTACTAGTCCACCACTCTAACCACTAGGCTACCCTGCCGCCCCTTACTGAAGAGCTCAATGACTTTCAACTTGGCACCGTCATAGGATGACACCTTTCCAATAAGTCAGATTTCTACCCTGCTAGAACTTCCCAGGTCAACTGTAAGTGCTGTTATTGTGAAGTGGAAACATCTAGGAGCAACAACGGCTCAGCCGCGAAGTGACAAGTCACAGAAGCTCACAGAACGCGTAAAAATTGTCTGTCCTCGGTTGCAACACTCACTACCGAGTTCTAAACTGCCTCTGGAAGCAACGGCAGCACAATAACTGTTCGACGGGAACTTCATGAAATGGTTTTCTATGGCGGAGCAGCCTCACACAAGCCTAAGATCACCATGCACAATGCCAATCGTTAGCTGGAGTGGTGTAAAGCTCACTGCCATTGGACTCTGGAGCAGTGGAAATGCGTTCTATGGAGTGATGATTCACGCTTCACCATCTGGCAGTCCGACAGATTAATCTGAATTTGGCAGATGCTAGGAGAATGCTACCTACCCCAATGCATAGTGCCAACTGTAAAGTTTGGTGGAGGAGGAATAATGGTCTGGGGCTATTTTTCATGGTTCGGGCTAGGCCCATTAGTTCCAGTGAAGGGAAATCTTAATTCTACATCATACAATGACATTGTAGACGATTCTGTGCTTCCAACTTTGTGGCAACAATTTGGAGAAGGCCCTTTCCTGTTTCAGCATGACAATACCCCCGTGCACAAAGCGAGGTCCATACAGAAATGGTTTGTTGAGATTGGTGTGGAATAACTTGACTGCCCTGCACAGAGCCCCAACCTCAACCCCATCGAACACCTTTGGGATGAATTGGAACTCTGACTGCAAGCCAGGTCTAACCACCCAACATCAGTGCACGACCTCACTAATACTCTTGTGGCTGAATAGAAGCAAGTCCCCGCAGCAATGTTCCAACATCTAGTGGAAAGCCTTTCTAGAAGAGTGGAGGCTGTTATAGCAGCAAAAAGGGGACCAACTCCATATTAATTCCCATGATTTTGGAATAAGATGTTCGACGAGGAGGTGTCCACATACTTTTGGTCATGTAGCGCATGTCACCTCGCCACTGGGCCAGTGGAATGTCTTATTGAGAAACCATTCCTATAAAAGCACCACCACTGTATCCACTTGACAGGCCAGAGATGTATAAAACAGGAAGGGGATTCCTCTGTGTGTTTGCTCCTGTATCTCCCATCTTCAAGATGACAACACACTAATCTGTCCAGTAAATATGAAGCCAGGAGGAAAGCAGTGGGACACTGTTGACTCTTCCTTGTCCGTTATCCCCATAGGGGGCTGCTGTTATCTGATGCATAGTCATAGGATAGACTGACACACTTGGCACCCTGGTGCTTTATGCCGCTGTTATCTTAGCTACAGTACTTTAATTTATTTACCTCTATTATGCAAACTATAACACACTCTACCTGGTTATTCAGTGGTTATTACTGGGTGTCATAGGAAATAATGTAAGCGAGGGGATTATTTGAGTTAATGGGGAGTTGTGAGGTAACGAATGCTTGAAATTCCAACTCAAAATCTACAAGTCTGTAATGGATAGCAATAGGAACAGATTAAGGTTAAACGATTCCTGGCTGCTGTATTGGATGTTTGCATAAGGTTTAACAGACCTACTAAAATGCATATGTTGGTTTTGAGTTATGAATAGATGTTGTCTTATGATAATTCAATAAGTCCAGTGGGTTTGGTTGTCAGCTGTCATTCTGTACATGCTTCTGAGTTATGCCCTTATCACAATCTTTGGGACATAGGCTATGGCTTTTTATCAGCATGATACTGTACGTTGGTGTACATTAGGTGTGTACATTAGTGTACGTTAGTGTACATTAGATATAGAATTGCAGCTGGAAGACAAGAAGTTCAAAGTCTGGAGTTGAACTAATCTTATCCTTCCTTGTGCTCTTCTCATGTTTATGTTTTATGACAGACAGGGCTCTAAATCAACCAGAGGTCGTTCAAGATTTACTTAGCTATTAAGGCCAGGACACTGTTACAGCCTGCACCCCTGTCTCTGCCTGCCTGCCTGCCTGCCTGCCTGCCTGCCTGCCAGCCAGCCAGCCAGCCAGCCAGCCAGCCAGCCAGCCAGCCAGCCAGCCAGCCATACACTGTTTGAGGTACTTAAATCTTTTGTCTTGGCCATTTACCCTCTGAATGGAAGACATACACAAACCATGTCTCAATTGTCTCAGGGCTTAAAAATCCTTCTTTAACCTGTCTCCACTTCGTCTACACGAATTAACAGAATTGTCTAGAATGTCATTGTATGCTGTAGCATTAAAATATTTCCCTTCACTGGAACTAAGGTGCCCAGCCTGAAAAGCAGCCGCCTAACTTTACAGTTGGCACTATGCATTGGGGCAGGTAGCATTCTCCTGGCATCTGCCAAACCTAGATTTATCCGTCAGTGTGGGAGATTCATCACTCCGGAGAATGCGTTTCCACTGCTCCAGAGTCCAATGGCTTTACACACAGCCAGCCGACGCTTGGCATTGCGCATGGTGATCTTGTGTACGGCTGCTTAGCCATGGAAAATGATTTAATGAAGCTCCAGACAAACAGTTCTTGTGCTGACATTGCTTCCAGAGACATTTTGGAACCCGAGGACAGACGTTTTTTACACGCTACCTGCTTGTGTGACCTACCACTTCGCAGCTGAGCCGTTGTCAATCCTAGACAGTACCACTTCAAAATAACAGCACTTACAGTTGACCTGGGAAGCTCTGGCAGGGCAGAAATTTGACGAACTGATTCGTTGGAAAGGTGGCATCCTATGACGGTGCCACGTTGAAAGTCACTGAGCTCTTCAATAAGACCATTCTACTGCCAATGTTTGACTACAGAGAATGCATGGGTGTGCGATCAATTTTATACACCAGTCAGCAACGGGTGTGGCTGAAATAGCCGAATCCACTAATTTGAAGGGTTGTCCACATACTTTTGTATATATAGTATATATCATTAGGCTGTATGTATTCTTAGATATACAGTGCATTCGGAAAATATTCAGACCCCTTGACTTTTTCCATGTTTTGTTACGTTCCAGCTTTATTCTACACCTGCATTGCTTGCTGTTTGGGGTTTTAGGCAGGGTTTCTGTACAGCACTTTGAGATATCAGCTGATTCACGAAGGGCTATATAAATTTGATTTAATTTTATATTCTAAAATGGATTAAATTGATGTTTTCACTCATTAATCTACACACAATACCCCATAATGACAAAGCAAAAACAGGTTTAAAGATTTTTTTTGCAAATTTATAAAAATAAAAAACTTAAATATCACATTTACATAAGTATTCAGACCCTTTCCTCAGTACTTTGTTGAAGCACCTTTGACAGCAATTACAGCGTCGAGTCTTAGATATGATGCTACAAGCTTGGCACACCTGAATTTGAAGAGTTTCTCCCGTTCTTCTCTGCAGATCCTCTCAAGCTCTGTCAGGTTGGATGGGGAGCGTCGCTGCACAGCTATTTTCAGGTCTCTCCAGAGATGTTTTGGGTTCAAGTCTGGGCTCTGGTTCGGCCACTCAAGGACACAGAGACTTGTCCCGATGCCACACCTGAATTGTCTTGGCTGTGTGCTTAGGATTGTTTTCCTGTTGGAAGTTGAATTTCCGCCTCAGACTGAGGTCCTGAGCGATCTGGAGCAGGTTTTCATCAAGGATCTCTCTGTAGTTTGCTCCGTTCATCTTTCCCTCAATCCTGACTAGTCTCCCAGTCCCTGCCACTTCCACCACCATGCTTCAATGTAGGCATGGTGCCAGGTTTCCTCCAGACGTGACGCTTGACATTCAGGCCAAAGTTCAATCTTGGTTTCATCAGACCAGAGAATCTTGTTTATTATGGTCTGAGAGTCCTTTAGATGGCTTTTGGCAAACTCCGACCGGGCTGTAATGCGGCTTTTACTGAGGAGGGGTTTCCAACTGGCACCTCTAACCATAATTGGTGGATTGCTGTAGAGATGGTTGTCCTTCTGGAAGGTTCATCCATCTCCACAGACGAACTCTGGAGCTCATCCCTGACCAAGGCCCTTCACCCCAGATTGCTCAGTTTGGCCTTGAGGCCAGACCTAGGATGAGTGTTGGTGGTTCCAAATTTCATCTATTTAAAAATTATGGAGACCACTCTGTTCTTGGGGTCCTTCAATGCTGCATGAAATTGTTTGGTACCCTTCCCCAGATCTGTGTGTAATGAACACGAAGGAGACAGAGAGCTGGGCGCAGGGCGCTTGAATGTAAAGGACCACAGGAGGAGGCAGGTAGCTGGGTCCAGGGGCAGGCAGAAGGTCATACACAGGGGGTCCAAAAGGCAACAGTACAGGCAGGGAAAAGGCTAGGAACGTAGTCCGGGGAGATCAGGCAATAGGTGAATAACAGGAAATCTGATAGGCTAAAGTACAGGCAGGGAATAGGCAAAAGTTGTCGTTAGTGAGGCAGGCAAAAACTATCATACATGAGAGGATTAAATTAGAGGGTGATATCCAGCGCTCCGAATAGAAGTGTGTCACAAAACAAACAATAGCTCACAAAGATGGGCTGCAAAGAATTGAACTAAATAGTGTGTGATAATGACATACAGGTGTGTGAACAGGTGATTAGAATTTGGGTGATTGGGATCTAGATAGTGACCTGCATTCAGGGGATCTATGTGTGTGAGAGTGTGAGCTGGAAAGTGGGCTGGAAAGTGAGCTGCGTTCAGGGAATCTAAGTGTATGACGGTGTAAGTTGGAAGCAGACGTTACACTGTGCCTCGACACAATCCTGTCTCGGAGCTCTATGGACAATTCCTTCAACCTCATGGCTTGGATTTTGCTCTGACATGCACTGTCAACTGTGGGACCTTATATAGACAGGTGTATGACTTTCCAAATCATGTCCAATCAATTGAATTTACCACAGGTGGACTCCAATGAAGTTGTAGAAACATCTCAAGGAATCAATGGAAGCAGGATGCACCTGAACTCAATTTCGAGTCTCATTTTTTTCTTTTTTCTTTTTTGACCTTTATTTAACTAGGCAAGAAGGTTAAGAACAAATTCTTATTTACAATGACGGCCTATACACCGGACATACCCCAACGCGGACGCCGCTGGGACAAAGGTCTGAATGCTCATAACAAAGGTCTGAATACTTATGTAAATAAGGTATTTGTTATTTATTTGAATGATTTTTTAATACATTTGCAATCATTTCTAAAAAAATCTGTTTTCACTTTGTCATTATGGGGCATTGTGTGTAGATTGATGAGGGAAAAAATACATGTAATACACTGTAGAATAAGGCTGTAAGGTAAGAACCTTTTGACAAACGGAAGGGGTTTGAATACTTTCCGAATGCACTCTAGGCCTGTTATAAATGTGTGTTATTGTAGCGTCATCATCTTTATTTCAAAAAGAAATACAAATACACACATAGTTTTAAGCTACTTAGTCATTTGACAGAGGTAATGATCAGTCCATTGATCAGCACAGCAATTGATCAAACAGGACCATGATTGCAATTCAAGTGTTTCTGAGCTTGTGTCAATATTACACAGGTAAGCAAATGCTTACAGAAATCAGGAGACAGGCTGGCTCTATAGACCGCTATACATGACTGAGTTCAACACACCACCTGTTATATTGGGCACCTACTAACACCCCCAAAATAGCTTATTCATTGTTTTTATCTTAATGACATGTATCTTTAAAATAATGTTGAAAGGAAATATAGGCAGGCACCACATTACTACAAGACCAAACAGATCGCTAAATCAAGCCTGGTGGTGTTGTGAGTATAAAAACAAAGCTTGCTTTCAAATGATTAAAATAAAGCTTGAAAAGGTAGTGGAATGAGATTAGTGTGGTGTGTGAAGAATCCAATACTTTAACTTGTATGCGGTACAAATCACATCATTTTGGGAGCCCCTCCTCTAAGAGTATGAATTTGAGAAGGTTTGAATCCTAAGCAACCTGCCTACACATTGTTTGAAGTACAATAGACTAACATAGCTACTGTAGTAGGTCAAAGCTGTGTGCTGGAAATCCTTGCTAGAGCATGGGTGGAGTATACATTGTGGTGCTCATGTGAAAGACTAATGCCTACTTTTCACTGAAAACATAGTAATTGTCATATAGATAGACTGACACATGTGGCACCCTGGTGCTGTTATCTTAGCTACAGTAATTTAATTTATTTACCTCTATTATGCAAAATATAATACATTCTAACTGGTTATTC
Organism: Oncorhynchus masou masou; assembly: GCF_036934945.1. Classification (NCBI taxonomy): domain Eukaryota; kingdom Metazoa; phylum Chordata; class Actinopteri; order Salmoniformes; family Salmonidae; genus Oncorhynchus; species Oncorhynchus masou. The sequence continues at coordinate 22,382,126 of NC_088228.1, read as the reverse complement.
AGTGGTTATTATTGTTGTTATCAATATCAAAGGAGACAATATAAATGAGGGGATTAGTTTAATTAATGGGGAGTTGAACACCCACCTCAATCTACGTGCCTGTAAAAGCCACTGGAGGGCAATAGAAACAAATGAAAATTCCTGTTCGCTGCACCGGATGTTTGCATGAGGTTTAAAATGCCTACTGTACTAATAGGCAAATGTTGGTTTTGAGTTGTCTCATGATAATTCAATGATTCCAGTGGGTTTGTGTACATGCCTCTGGGTTATGCACTTATCACAATCTTTGGGACATAGGTTTTGGCTTTTTATCAGCATGATACTGTACATTGGTGTACATTAGTGTACGTTAGTGTACATTAGATAAAGACTCACAGCTGGAAGACTGGTCATAAGAGTCAATGAACTAATCTTGTCTTCCTCGTCCTTCCTTGTGGGGGAATTGTTGTGGAGTTGTTAGATTACTTGTTACTGCACTGTTGGAACTAGAAGCACAAGCAATTTGCTACACTCGCATTAACATCTGCTAACCATGTGTATGTGACCAATACAATTTGATTTGATTTTGATCTGATTGATTTTGTGCTCTACTTATGTCAGTGTTTCATGGCAGACAGAGCACTAAATCAACAAGAGGTTGTACAAGATTTAGCTATGAAGGTCAGGACACTGTTACAGCCATCACCTCTGTCTGTCTGTCTGTCTGTCTGTCTGTCTGTCTGTCTGTCTGTCTGTCTGTCTGTCTGTCTGTCTGTCTGTCTGTCTGTCTGTCTGTCTGTCTGTCTGTCTGTCTGTCTGTCTGCCTCCTCCCTCCCTCCCTCCCTCCCTCCCTCCCTCCCTCCCTCCCTCCCTCCCTGTCTGTCTGTCTGTCTGTCTGCCTGCATGCCTGCATGCCTGCATGCCTCCCTCCCTATCTGCTGTAGGGGGTGCCTCCACTGTCTCTTCTTCCTGCTCTCTCACACATTAAAAAGGACAGAGCTGGTTGCCTGAGGCACACCTGGATGGGACTGTACTCACCTGTGCAAACAGAGATAGGCAGGCAGTACACTCTTAGAAAAAAAGGTGCTATCTCGAACCAAAAGGGGTTCTTCAACTGTCCCCAAAGGAGAACACTTTGAAGAACCTATTTTGATTCTAGATATAACCCTTTTGTGTTCCATGTAGAACCCTTTCCACACAACCAATTTGGAACCCTTTTTTCTAAGAGTGTAGTCTGGATTGATTGTGGCTGGGTTTGGAGTCAGAGCAACAAGGCCCTGTGTGTATGGAGAGACAGACCGGTTTTAAATCAGCCTAACTCATGTCTGACCTGACCTGTCACCACCTGGAAACCTGGATCCCAGTTTTACTTCCCCAAAAATGGGTTGCATCCCTATTCCCTATGTAATGCAACACTTTTGACCAAGGCCCATTTGGGATGCAGCCATGATGTATTTCTATTTTATATTATTGATTAATAAATTCCTGAAGTCACCTTCAGTTCTACTGTAATATACAGTATACTGCAGAAGGTGGATGGCACATAGATTGTTGACCTCTGTGCCTAGGGGGGACCTAGTGGTTAGCGCGATGGGCCAGTTACCGAAATGTTGCTGGATCGAATACCCGAGCTGACAAGGTCAAAATCTGTCGTTCTGCCCCTGAAAAAGGCTGACTTGCCTAGTTAAATAAAGGTTAAATATAAAAAAAATATGAAATGGGGATGTAGGATGTTTGTGTGTTGCAGAATGCAATATAATGTCTGTTGAAGTTGTCACTCTACCGTGCAACTATGTACATATACTGTATAACAAACAGATTAATAGCAATAATTCTGTTGTCTAAGAAATTACTAAATATATTCTAATATACTAAGACAAATCTTTGTCATACTTTTTGTTTTCTTCGCGAATATTGCTTTTGAAACGATTCTGTTTTCATTTTCCCTCGTCTCCAGAATGTGGATGTGGATCTGAAGTCTCCCATGACAGGTAAGGTCAAATTCATTATTCAGGTGCAGGGAACTTGCCTAAAAGACATCCCATCAAAGAGTCTAATTTTAGTGTCTCTGTCTTTTTCCCTTCCCCCAACTCTTTCTTTTTGTGGTGAAAAACAGATTTGATGTAGCTGGACAATGAGTGTGCGATTTAGAGATTTCCTGTTTGAGAGTGTCAAATTATTTGTCCCGAGGCAGTGCTGTTTCATGAGACTTTGTGTTCCGGTCGGAACAGTGGAAACCAGACTTCCTAAAGGTTCTTTAAGTCACTTGTTGAATACAGGGTTGCAGAGGCATTGTGGTGTGATTTCTACAGGAACCGCTGGCTCCTATGACCTCTGCAGTGTGAACAGTCTATTTGATATGACGCTCCCTCCTTCTATACAATATGTCCTGAAGAAAACGTGCACATTGAAGCAGACAATAGCTTTTGTTCAGTTCAATAATGAAGGGGTTTCAAACACCTATTTATGTTTCTACTGTGATTTTAGACACATTCATGTTAAGTTACATCAGGCAGAGAGCTGAGACTAACGATCATTCTCTATTAAATCCCTTTCATTTAAAAGGGGACGTTTTGTTTGTTTGTGAACAGTTGCATTACAGCAACCAGGGTATTCAGAATGGAATGAAACATGAATCACTGGCGTACTCCATGAGGTCATTTTCTTTCACATGGCACGGTCTGCACGGAGGAACAGTACACTCGAGATGGATTGCCTTTTCGGAGGTTGAGCATTATATTATGGAACTCAGGCATTCTGTTTCCTTCCATGTCAGAGTCGCTTGCTTGAGGAGTTCAGACAAGGCAGGTCAACAGACAGTAAGGAATCAGCACTAGGAAATGTTAAAGAGGGATTCTGGGCTTCTATCTGTCCAAACATGCCCATAACATTTTAAGAATGCTTTTACACCTGCGGAAGAAATCTATTATAAGTGTGTTGGAATACTTCTTGCTGATCCAATGTGTATATGTGTGCGCGTGAGCGCATGCGCCAATGTGTGTGTGTGTGTGTGTGTATACATACATTTGTGTGCGTGTGCACGTGCCAGTCATTAACCTCCATACCACAAACCGCATGTCTTTGAGTGCATTCATCCTCTAAGGCACAATCCTGTATTATATCCGCAGGCGTGTGATACACAGAGATGAAAGGTTAGAGGAAGTCAATCAATTGAGCGATGACCTTTCTCACTTTGCATCCTTCACATCATTACCCTGCCATTCAAGTAGGGTGCATTTGAAAGGAGATGCCTGTTATTAGAGACATCAAAAAGGAAGGAACAAGGACTGGTTGAGCCAACCTGTCGCTCTAGTTCCCTCAAAGTTAAGCACCAGGAGACAAGTGAGGATCTCTCTCACATTGTGCCACATGCACATTCTGTAACAGTATTACTTCCGTCCCTCTCCTTGTCCCAACTGGGGCTTGAACCAGGGACCCTCTGTGCACATTGACAACAGTCACTCACAAAGCATTGTTACCTACAGTATAGCTCTCCGAAAGCCGCAGTCCATGCAGAGCAAGGGAATCAACTACTTCAAGGTCTCAGAGCGAGTGATGTCACCAATTGAAACGCTTCTAGTGTGCACTGCTAACTCGCTAGCCATGTCACACTGGTTGCACCCATTCCCCTTTGACCTCCTCCTTTTTCTCAGGAACTCCAGCAGCAGGGCAGACAGCATCTATAGCCCTGTTTATACCTGTTCCTAACTTCTGTCCTTTGTCCTGATCTGTGCTCAAATGGTTTGACAGGTGTAGACAATCAAAAGACACATTGTGATCTGACTGTGGTCTGGTCACAATGCAGACACAGTGGACAGATAATTGTAGCCCTTTCCTGCAGTCAAATGACCAAATGTATTTTCTTTTTTTTTTGGGGGGGGGGGGGGGAAGGGGGTGAAAATCCATTGTTTCTACATCAAACTGCTTTATTATATTCCAGTCTTCTGTAATGTACTGTATATAGAGTGTAATATTGTGATGCAAACTCATAAGTGAAAACATTTAAACTCTGAAGAGGTACAGGTGTCTTCTTTTTCTCTAAGCCCATAATCATGTGTGTGTGAAGTGTATACTTCCCCCACAGTAGGTTTAAGACAACCAAAAACACTCTTCTGGGGGTTCTCCCCTTTACAACTTTGATCAAGTGTAGAGAGTCATGATAAACTGATTACAACAGACAAACAGTATGTCGCCTGAATCTCGATTGCCCTATTTTTATTTAATTTATGAGTATTTTTTTAATCCCAGCCCCCATCCCTGCAGGAGGCCTTTTGCCTTTTGGTAGGCCGTCATTGTAAGTACATTTGTTCTTAACTGACTTGCCTAGTTAAATACAGGTTACATCAAATAAATAACAAAGCTGTAGCTGGCTCCCTTCTGCTAGAGAGAATACGAGCTGCAAGAGGCGTGAATCAGTCATGCGATCAAAATGATTGGCATGTACAGCATGCAGCTACCTGTCACAGGAAATAAGGTATATCTCTTGGTTTAATATGCTTAATCATCAGCTGGAGGGAATACCTGGAGAATACCTGGAGAATACCATTCACAGTCCCTTCACACACACCTCCAGTCTCTAGACTGCTTCGTGGTTTCTCTGCCCCACTTATGGAGTGAGGGTTGTTACCCCAGCCATCCATTGCAAGTGTTTTGGCCATAGAAATAGAATCTAGATTCTATTTGTATGGTTCTGGGAAATGTTAGTTATTTCCTAATTTTACAGTGTTTTTTAGTATCTTTTTTTCATAATGCAAAACACCAAGTACTGTAAGTAGGCCGTTTTTTAAGTATCTCGTTTTACACATTCATAAGATTTGTAAGAAAGATAGAGGAGCTCCTCCTATTTCCCCTGATCAAAATACATCAACTTCTGAAACATCATTCCCAAAGTAGGAACACCTGTTAACTAGGTGTCATCTTTTATCGCTTTCACATTATCATTGACTTATCAAGTCTCCAACCTTGAAGATGCCTTAAGATTGCACAGTATAGGTTACAGGCTATACATTTCAATGAATCTAGAATGTGACAGCAAAACCTCTTCCTCACACACTTCACTAGTAAGTGCACAGTATAATTGGTGCAGGTGCCATTACACTGTTCAAAACAGGGTGCTTTGTGGGTCTATATAGAACCTTTTTCAGGATCATATTTCAATTGAGTCAGTGGACCCTTTTTGGTTCCATATAGCTAGTACAATTTATTCTGTGTAGCCTACAACTCTACTATCCACCCGATTGCTTCTACAATACTTTGTGAGGAGTGAATGAAAAGTTGTGTGGTGAAGAGGTTTGACTGTTGACAGAGAGAGGGACAAGTGAACCACTCGATAGTAATTGTCCCAGAGCAGAGCGCATGTATATGGGGGAGTGATTCATGCATGTAGTCCTCTGTTGAACACTACAGAGGACCTGCCTTCATCAGTGACACCATCAATCTTAAAACACAAACGTGAATAACTCAGGGAAAGTTGACATATAAAGTGCCTGGCCCCATTTCTATCAACAAGTTACATACCATCTGTAATTATGGCATCGCGTACATGTAGATGTCAGACGAGCCTATACATCATGATGATGTGGCAAGTGACACTTTGTTGAATGTCCAATATCTTTGAAACTTGACTGCTGATATGCAGAACACTTTGCGACTGTATTAACAGTGGACTAATGAAAAACACCAAAATGTAGTTTTCGAGTGGATTTTTCCTTTACGGTTTCACAGCCTGGTTGAATCATGATCATGAGAATGAAGAGAAATAAAAAAACAGAGATAACCTTAACTTTTGGTGGCTTGTATCAAACAGTGCTGTTTGTTGACCTTTCCTGACCAAATAGCTCTCTAGTGGCATCATGGGTGGAACATTATGTTACACATTTTTCCTAATTTCCTAATTAAGAAACATGAAAAAATATATATATATATATATATATATATATATATATATATATATATATATATATATATATATATAAACTCTAGTGTTTCTATGTTAAACGGTTTTGTTCTATTTGTTATATTTCAGTCAAAAGTTTGGACCCTCATTCAAGGTGTTTTTAAAGTTCGAACCCTCATTCAAGGTGTTTTTAAAGTTTGGATCCTCATTCAAGGTGTTTTTAAAGTTCGAACCCTCATTCAAGGTGTTTTTAAAGTTTGGACCCTCATTCAAGGTGTTTTTAAAGTTTGGACCCTCATTCAAGGTGTTTTTAAAGTTTGGACCCTTATTCAAGGTGTTTTTAAAGTTTGGACCCTCATTCAAGGTGTTTTTAAAGTTTGGACCCTCATTCAAGGTGTTTTTAAAGTTTGACAATTTTTTTTAGATTGTAGAATAATAGTGAAGACATCAAAACCACATGTGTCCAAAATGTTGACTGGTAACTGTATATAAAGTCTAATATTGGGATGCAAACTAAACATTTAAAACATTTCAACTCTATATCTGACATGGTACAGGTGTCTTCTTGTTGTAAACCCATAACCATGTTCAGGAGATGTATACTTTTGTTTCAATGTAGATTTGTTTGACTACCAAGGAACACTCTGTGTGTCCCTGATTTAGCCCAAAACAGTATCCCGGGAAGTATGTTATATCCTGAAAGAGCCAAACACTCAATGATTTGTACTTTGTGCAACTACTACAGACATATTATTCTGGCAAAAAGGAAGGTGATCTGTTCATGACTGTACAATGACCTGTGCGTGGATAGTTTCGTAGGTGACATCATGCCGATTACCTTTCAAACTCAATGAACTGTGTCAGTGATATGGAACAATTAGCCTCTATCAAAAACAACAGGTTTGCCTTGAACTCTATCAAAAAATAACTACCATTCAAGCAATGAGGCATGAGGTGTTGTGTGTAGCGCACTCTGCATTTAAATAACATGTGCTTGCGACATGTTGTGATGCCATCCTACCAAAACCAAACAGTCCTGGTAATATCCCAGTTCAACCACCTCAAAATGAGAGAAAGAAAAAATAAATCAGATGACCTGTACTGCTGAACAAAAATAACCCAATGGTCTTGTCTAGTTATGTGCTTATAATTTGATGATAGTAGTGTCACTGCCCCTGGTGTGCTAAACTTTTAATTTTGCCACAGCAACCATCAGAGCTGTGGCACTGCAGAAGAATGCTCTACTAAAAACTACCACTGGGAGGCAGTACATTTCAGGTGTATTAAAATAAAAACAGGCCTTATAATCCAATGTAGAATAAAAACTCTTGATCAAAATCTTAATGATTTATTTACATTGAAAGCTTTTATAGACATTACCACTATTTTATGTTAGCATGCTGTTATGCACCAACAGCTTAGAAATGTAAAAGAGTGATATTGTTATCATATATTGCACTTTATAGTATAATTGCTCTGTTATCATGACATTGCTTGCCTGAGTGTCTCCCCTGTCTGTTGACTATGTGACTGTTGGAATTAAACAGCCGGCCGGATGTCTGAGGGTAATCAGGTTGCTTTACTTTCCATAGAAATGTTACCTGACAGGCAGGTTTGTGTAAACTTCATGTCACCGTAAGTTCACTTAGAATAACACAACGATTGGCACTGCCTCTGATGGTTGTTGCCTTGTGTCTTCCTTCTCTGAGAAAAGTACGAGCCAGCCAGGTACACGCTTAGAGAAAAAAGTGCTATATAGAAGTGGCTGTCCTCATAGGAAAACCCTTTGATCAACCCATTTTGGTTCCAGGTAGAACATTTTAGGTTCCAGGTAGAACCTTGTTGGGTTCCATGTAGAACCCCTTTACACCAAAAAGGCTTTAACCGAAAAGGGTTCTCCTATGGGAACAGCCGCAAAACCCTTTTAGAACCCTTTTTTCTAAGCGTGTATATGTGAACTTTGTGTATAATGTATTCTACCGTACCCATAAGATAAATACACAATGCTTGGTGCTGAGAAAAGGTATGTGCTAGCCAGGTATATGACAACTTTCCCTGAGTTATTTTTTTTTTCTCCAGAGAAAGGGATTACTGTCCAGAATATTGATCCTGTATCTCAGATGTTGGCCGTTGATTATACAACTGACTGATGAAGAAACATTTTCAGGAAACAAAAACAGCATTTCCTCTTCAGTCCTCATACTGTATACCTTCAATCATCACTACGTTCTCTATCCACTCCTCATATCCTTGGAAGTCCTTATCACCGGATCTGTTGCCTGACGTTGGCAGTTCTTTATCATCCACAAATTGAACGACAGTGACAGCCAGTATGTTTGAAATCAAGTGTTATTTATTATGAGCTGCTGTGCCATTTCTTCCTGTGTGTGTGTGTGCTAGCACTCCCTGGGGACGCGTCGTCACGTCTACAGGTCCTTATCACACCACCGTGCTGTTTAAGACCTATTGAATCATTCAGGGGCAATAATGGTATTATGGTTTCCGCTGCAACCGCCAACGAGACTGTCTGACGGAATCCAACACAAACACACTCCAAGATCCTTGCAGAGAAAGTAAGAGACTGAGAGAGAAGGGTGATGGAGAGAGAGAGAGAGAGAGAGGTAACAGCAGGACAGAAAAAATTATAAAATAAGTTGAGATGGATATTAAAGCTGAGGGCAAAGAAACTGACCACTTTTATCACAATCTCAGATGTTTGTGTCTTTTTCATTTTTGTGTGTGTACTGTGTATTGTGCACCATTCTTTGCCTGGCTGAGTGTAAACTTTGGGTCAGTCACAAGAGAAAGAATAAATGTTCAATTTTTTATTTATGAGAGAGAGAGAGAGAGAGAGAGAGAGAGAGAGAGAGAGAGAGAGAGATGGGGAGGGTGGACTCTTAGATATTAGATACAAAGGTGCCTCTGCCACTGGTGCATTGGGATTTAAACAGAAAATCACCCATGTAAATTGTGGTCTCAACTCAGTGCTTTGGAGTTGCGCAGAAACGAAAACCTGAATTCCCTCTTTTCATTTTGGAAGCAGCTCGTTGCGTTGTAGAGTCCCGCGGGGACCTCCGATACATGCCTTGGCCCATGCCCCAGCAACTCTGGAGAGACGCCACATACCTCCATGCCTTCTGGGTTCAGAGGCTCTCTATTTGTCTATTCTCCCTCCTTTCTCTCTGCTTATCAAATGTACAGTGTACTCACACACACTCGAAAGCCTTTAAACACAAGTGTACACACCCGTACACATATACATAACTAGGCAAACACATATACACACACATCTGATGTGAAAAATATCACATGAAAATCACTGTACTTCCAATCACGTTTTCTTGTGCACCAAATGTAGCTTGACTTGTTTGTCAAACTCCTTAAGGGAGTCAACTAAATGAGGAACACGGTGATGCAAATATTCTTGTCAATTGAGAGTGAATCCAATTCATAAAGCACATTGGGTAAATCTGTCCATGACAGTGTACTTATTACTATGTAATTATTTCTGTAAAGGTTGAGCTGGGGAGTGGACATGAAGCCAGGTTACACTGTAGGCCTAAGGGTGGCAAGTGTCTTCACAGACATTTTCAATCTCTCCTTTTCCCAGTCTGTAATCCCAACATGTTTCAAGCGGACCACCATTGTCCCTATTCCCAAGAACTCCAAGGTAACCTGCCTAAATGACTATCACCCTGTAGCACACATCTGTAATTATGAAGTGCTTTGAGAGGCTGGTCAACACTATCATCACATGACACAATCTCAATTGCACTTCACACTGCCCTCTCCCACGGGAACTTAGATACCAATATACACAGGCAGTTAGGAAAGCAAAGGCTAGCTTTTTCAAACAGAAATTTGCACCTGTAGCACAAACTCTAAAAAGTTCTGGGGCACTGTAAAGTTCATGGAGAATAAGAGCACTTCCTCCCAGCTGCCCACTGCACTGAGGCTAGGAAACACTGTCACCACTGATAAATCTACGATAATCGAGAATTTCAAGAAGCATTTTTCTACGGTTGGCCATGCTTTCTACCTGGCTACCCCTACCAGGCCAACAGCTCTGTACCCCCCACAGCAACTTGCCCAAGCCTCCCCATTTCTCCTTCACCCAAATCCAGATAGCTGATGTTCTGAAAGAGCGGCAAAATCTGGACCCCTGCAAATCAGCTGGACTAGACAATCTGGATCCTCTCTTTCTAAAATTATCCACCTCAATTGTTGCAACCCCTATTACTAGCCTGTTCAACCTCTCTTGAAGGTCTTCGAAAGCCAAGTTAACAGACAGATTACCGACCATTTCGAATCCCACCATACCTTCTCCGCTATGCAATCTGGTTTCAGAGCTGGTCATGGGTGCACCTCAGCCACGATCAAGGTCCTAAATTATATCATAACCGCCATCGATAAAAGACAAGACTGTGCAGCCATATTCATCGACCTGGCCAAGGCTTTCGACTCTGTCAATTCCTGCATTTTTATCAGCAGACTCAACAGCCTTGGTTTCTCAAATGACTCGCTCGCCTGGTTCACCAACTACTTCTCAGACAGAGTTCAGTGTGTCAAATCTGAGGGCCTGTTGTCTGGACCTCTGGCAGTCTCTAAGGGGTTGCCACAGGGTTCAATTCTCAGGCTGACTCTTTTCTCTGTATACATCAATGATGATGCTCTTGCTGCTGGTGATTCTCTGATCCACCTCTACGCAGATGACACCATTCTGTATACTTCTGGCCCTTCTTTGGACACTGTGTTAACTAACCTCCTTCCACACATTAAGCATCGCCAATCCAAAATTAAATCTAGAATCAGCTTCCTATTTTGCAACAAAGCATCCTTCACTTATAATGTGAAAAATGTATAGTTGATCACCATTTTAAGCTGAACGTTCTGATCTGCAGCATCAGCCTCATTGCTTTTTGTTGTTGTAGCTAAGCCTACTAACAGTATGAATTTGGGATCTATCGTCCCAAAACTATCCCAGAGTTTGTTTGGAAAAATTATCTATTTCTTTCCATCACAAATTGACAAACTGACCCACAGTTTACTTTCTTTGAAAAAAAAGTGCTATCTTGAACCAAAAAGGTTTCTTCGGCTGTCCCAATGGGAGAACCTTTTGAAGAACCTTTAATATGGGGGATAGTAGATTGACAGAGACAGGCGATTTTGCTGTTCATTACCGGTCTTGTTGGCTGAGGAAAAGTAAATGTGGACAAAAGTGTGCATCGGAATTCCTTAAGGAAACCCTGTTACCAGCTATATACACACTCACTCACACACACTACACTGACACTATCATATAAAGCCCACACACATTCACATTCACTAGATACGCACAAACACATAACGCACACGTGCATACCGACACAGCACACACTTGCAGGAACACACACACACATGCAAACACGCGTTCACACTCATCATATGCTGCTGCTACTCTGTTGTTGTTATCTATTCTGATACCTTGTCACTTTACCCTGCCTTTATGTACATACAGTATCTTCAGCAAATACCTCGTAACTCTGCACATTGATCTGGTACTGGTACTCCCTGTATATAGTCTCATTGTTGTGTAAGTTATTCCTCTTGTGTTAATAGATCTTTTTTAAATGTGAATTAACCCTAACTCTGCATTGTTGAGAAGGGCTCGTAAGTAAGCATTTCACGGTAAAGTCTATACCCGTTGTATTCCCGTTGTATTCGTGTCTGTTTCTGGTCTGCTTGTGTTGATGTCCTGCAGTAGCAAGCTTGCTAAATTGGGCATTTCCTAAGCCATAGATAGGGATTTGGACTTGTGATTTTGACTTCATTCTCTGTACAGGCCTATGATTATGACACCAATTCTGATCTAACCACGAGTGAATATGTTGTGCCATTGGCCTGAGACAATTGAAATGCAATATGTAGCCTAGATAGCTAACTTTGTTGCCCATGTGAGAAAGTCAAACTAGCAAGAATTTTAGCTAGGTAGCCTAATGACAGCGAAAATTGAAAGTGTATTGAATGACAGCACCATGAAAGAGAGGAGGGTGGCATTGGCATTGTGAGTCAAAAAATATGAGTCAAAAAATATATATATACAAAAGTATGTTGACACACCTTCAAATTAGTGGAATCGGCTATTTCAGCCACACCCGTTGCTGACAGGTGTATAAAATGTTGCACACAACCATGCAATCTCCAAATACAAACATTGGCAGTAGAATGTCCTTACTGAAGAGCTCAGTGGCTTTCAACGTGGCACCGTCATAGGATGCCACCTTTCCAACAAGTAAGTTCGTCAAATTTCTGCCATGGTAGAGCTGCCCTGGTCAGCTGTAAGTGCTGTTATTGTGAAGTGGAAATGTCTAGGAGCAACAACTGCTCAAAGTGGTAGGCCACACAGGCCACACAGGCTCACAGAGCGGGACCGCCAAGTGCTGAAGCACGTAGCGCTTAAAAATCATTTGTTCACATCTTCAATGTGTTACCTTTCAAACAATACCAAGAATATAAATATCCTTGCTTTAGGGCCTGAGCTACAGGCAGTTAGATTTGGGTATGTAATTTTGAGTGAAAATTGAAAAAAAGGGGCGGATCCTTAAGTGGTTTTAGGGGTTATGGCTAGGGTTTGGGTTGAGCTGGGGTGTGGACATGAAGCTAGGTTAAGGGTTATGACCAGGGTTTGGGTTGAGCTGGGGTGTGGACATGAAGCTAGGTTAAGGGTTATGACCAGGGTTTGGGTTGAGCTGGGGTGTGGACATGAAGCTAGGGTAAGGGTTATGGTCAGGGTTTGGGTTGAGCGTGTGGACATGAAGCTAGGTTAAGGGTTATGCCTAGGGTTTGGGTTGAGCGTGTGGACATGAAGCTAGGTTAAGGTTTAGGGCTAGGGTTTGGGTTTGGTTCAGCGTGTGGACATGAAGCCAGGTTAAGGGTTATGGCCAGGGTTTGGGTTGAGTTGGGGTGTGGACATGAAGCTAGGTTAAGGGTTATGGCTAGGGTTTGGGTTGAGCTGGGGTGTGGATATGAAGCTAGGTTAAGGGTTATGACTAGGGTTTGGGTTGAGCGTGTGGACATGAAGCTAGGTTAAGGGTTATGGTCAGGGTTTGGGTTGAGCTGGGGTGTGGACATGAAGCTAAGTTAAGGGTTATGGCGAGGTTTTGGGTTGAGCTGGGGTGTGGATATGAAGCTAGGTTAAGGGTTATGGCTAGGGTTTGGGTTGAGCGTGTGGACATGAAGCTAGGTTAAGGGTTATGGCTAGGGCTTGGGTTGAGCTGGGGTGTGGACATGAAGCTAGGTTAAGGGTTATGGCCAGGGTTTGGGTTGAGCGTGTGGATATGAAGCTAGGTTAAGGGTTATAGTCAGGGTTTGGGTTGAGCTGGGGTGTGGACATGAAGCTAGGTTAAGGATTATGGCCAGGGTTTGGGTTGAGCGTGTGGACATGAAGCTAGGTTAAAGGGTTATGGCCAGGGTTTGGGTTGAGCGTGTGGACATGAAGCTAGGTTAAGGGTTATGGCTAGGGTTTGGGTTGAGCTGGGGTGTGGACATGAAGCTAGGTTAAGGGTTATGGCCAGGGTTTGGGTTGAGCTGGGGTGTGGATATGAAGCTAGGTTAAGGGTTATGACTAGGGTTTGGGTTGAGCTGGGGTGTGGACATAAAGCTAGGGTAATGGTTATGGTCAGGGTTTGGGTTGAGCGTGTGGACATGAAGCTAGGTTAAGGGTTATGGCTAGGGTTTGGGTTGAGCTGGGGTGTGGACATGAAGCTAGGGTAAGGGTTATGGTCAGGTTTTGGGTTGAGCGTGTGGACATGAAGCTAGGTTAAGGGTTATGCCTAGGGTTTGGGTTGAGCGTGTGGATATGAAGCTAGGTTAAGGTTTAGGGCTAGGGTTTGGGTTTGGGTTCAGCGTGTGGACATGAAGCCAGGTTAAGGGTTATGGCAAGGGTTTGGGTTGAGCGTGTGGACATGAAGCTAGGTTAAAGGGTTATGGCCAGGGTTTGGGTTGAGCTGGGGTGTGGACATGAAGCTAGGGTAAGGGTTATGGCCAGGGTTTGGGTTGAGCTGGGGTGTGGACATGAAGCTAGGTTAAGGGTTATGGCTAGGGTTTGGGTTGAGCTGGGGTGTGGACATGAAGCTAGGTTAAGGGTTAATGCTAGGGTTTGGGTTGAGCTGGGGTGTGGACATGAAGCTAGGTTAAGGGTTATGGCTAGGGTTTGGGTTGAGCTGGGGTGTGGACATGAAGCTTGGTTAAGGGTTATGGCTAGGGTTTGGGTTGAGCGTGTGGATATGAAGCTAGGTTAAGGGTTATGGCTAGGGTTTAAGTTGAGCGTGTGGACATGAAGCTAGGTTAAAGGGTTATGGCCAGGGTTTGGGTTGAGCGTGTGGACATGAAGCTAGGTTAGGGGTTATGGCTAGGGTTTGGGTTGAGCTGGGGTGTGGACATGAAGCTAGGTTAAGGGTTATGACTCGGGTTTGGGTTGAGCTGGGGTGTGGACATGAAGCTAGGGTAAGGGTTATGGTCAGGGTTTGGGTTGAGCGTGTGGACATGAAGCTAGGTTAAGGGTTATGGTCAGGGTTTAGGTTGAGCGTGTGGATATGAAGCTAGGTTAAGGGTTATGGCTAGGGTTTAAGTTGAGCGTGTGGACATGAAGCTAGGTTAAAGGGTTATGGCCAGGGTTTGGGTTGAGCGTGTGGACATGAAGCTAGGTTAGGGGTTATGGCTAGGGTTTGGGTTGAGCTGGGGTGTGGACATGAACCTAGGTTAAGGGTTATGACTCGGGTTTGGGTTGAGCTGGGGTGTGGACATGAAGCTAGGGTAAGGGTTATGGTCAGGGTTTGGGTTGAGCGTGTGGACATGAAGCTAGGTTAAGGGTTATGGTCAGGGTTTAGGTTGAGCGTGTGGATATGAAGCTAGGTTAAGGGTTATGGCTAGGGTTTAAGTTGAGCGTGTGGACATGAAGCTAGGTTAAAGGGTTATGGCCAGGGTTTGGGTTGAGCGTGTGGACATGAAGCTAGGTTAGGGGTTATGGCTAGGGTTTGGGTTGAGCTGGGGTGTGGACATGAAGCTAGGTTAAGGGTTATGACTCGGGTTTGGGTTGAGCTGGGGTGTGGACATGAAGCTAGGGTAAGGGTTATGGCTAGGGTTTGGGTTGAGCTGGGGTGTGGATATGAAGCTAGGTTAAGGGTTATGACTAGGGTTTGGGTTGAGCGTGTGGACATGAAGCTAGGTTAAGGGTTATGGTCAGGGTTTGGGTTGAGCTGGGGTGTGGACATGAAGCTAAGTTAAGGGTTATGGCGAGGTTTTGGGTTGAGCTGGGGTGTGGATATGAAGCTAGGTTAAGGGTTATGGCTAGGGTTTGGGTTGAGCGTGTGGACATGAAGCTAGGTTAAGGGTTATGGCTAGGGCTTGGGTTGAGCTGGGGTGTGGACATGAAGCTAGGTTAAGGGTTATGGCCAGGGTTTGGGTTGAGCGTGTGGATATGAAGCTAGGTTAAGGGTTATAGTCAGGGTTTGGGTTGAGCTGGGGTGTGGACATGAAGCTAGGTTAAGGATTATGGCCAGGGTTTGGGTTGAGCGTGTGGACATGAAGCTAGGTTAAAGGGTTATGGCCAGGGTTTGGGTTGAGCGTGTGGACATGAAGCTAGGTTAAGGGTTATGGCTAGGGTTTGGGTTGAGCTGGGGTGTGGACATGAAGCTAGGTTAAGGGTTATGGCCAGGGTTTGGGTTGAGCTGGGGTGTGGATATGAAGCTAGGTTAAGGGTTATGACTAGGGTTTGGGTTGAGCTGGGGTGTGGACATAAAGCTAGGGTAATGGTTATGGTCAGGTTTTGGGTTGAGCGTGTGGACATGAAGCTAGGTTAAGGGTTATGCCTAGGGTTTGGGTTGAGCGTGTGGATATGAAGCTAGGTTAAGGTTTAGGGCTAGGGTTTGGGTTTGGGTTCAGCGTGTGGACATGAAGCCAGGTTAAGGGTTATGGCAAGGGTTTGGGTTGAGCGTGTGGACATGAAGCTAGGTTAAAGGGTTATGGCCAGGGTTTGGGTTGAGCTGGGGTGTGGACATGAAGCTAGGGTAAGGGTTATGGCCAGGGTTTGGGTTGAGCTGGGGTGTGGACATGAAGCTAGGTTAAGGGTTATGGCTAGGGTTTGGGTTGAGCTGGGGTGTGGACATGAAGCTAGGTTAAGGGTTAATGCTAGGGTTTGGGTTGAGCTGGGGTGTGGACATGAAGCTAGGTTAAGGGTTATGGCTAGGGTTTGGGTTGAGCTGGGGTGTGGACATGAAGCTTGGTTAAGGGTTATGGCTAGGGTTTGGGTTGAGCGTGTGGATATGAAGCTAGGTTAAGGGTTATGGCTAGGGTTTAAGTTGAGCGTGTGGACATGAAGCTAGGTTAAAGGGTTATGGCCAGGGTTTGGGTTGAGCGTGTGGACATGAAGCTAGGTTAGGGGTTATGGCTAGGGTTTGGGTTGAGCTGGGGTGTGGACATGAAGCTAGGTTAAGGGTTATGACTCGGGTTTGGGTTGAGCTGGGGTGTGGACATGAAGCTAGGGTAAGGGTTATGGTCAGGGTTTGGGTTGAGCGTGTGGACATGAAGCTAGGTTAAGGGTTATGGTCAGGGTTTAGGTTGAGCGTGTGGATATGAAGCTAGGTTAAGGGTTATGGCTAGGGTTTAAGTTGAGCGTGTGGACATGAAGCTAGGTTAAAGGGTTATGGCCAGGGTTTGGGTTGAGCGTGTGGACATGAAGCTAGGTTAGGGGTTATGGCTAGGGTTTGGGTTGAGCTGGGGTGTGGACATGAACCTAGGTTAAGGGTTATGACTCGGGTTTGGGTTGAGCTGGGGTGTGGACATGAAGCTAGGGTAAGGGTTATGGTCAGGGTTTGGGTTGAGCGTGTGGACATGAAGCTAGGTTAAGGGTTATGGTCAGGGTTTAGGTTGAGCGTGTGGATATGAAGCTAGGTTAAGGGTTATGGCTAGGGTTTAAGTTGAGCGTGTGGACATGAAGCTAGGTTAAAGGGTTATGGCCAGGGTTTGGGTTGAGCGTGTGGACATGAAGCTAGGTTAGGGGTTATGGCTAGGGTTTGGGTTGAGCTGGGGTGTGGACATGAAGCTAGGTTAAGGGTTATGACTCGGGTTTGGGTTGAGCTGGGGTGTGGACATGAAGCTAGGGTAAGGGTTATGGTCAGGGTTTGGGTTGAGCGTGTGGACATGAAGCTAGGTTAAGGGTTATGGTCAGGGTTTAGGTTCAGCGTGTGGATATGAAGCTAGGTTAAGGCTTAGGGCTAGGGTTTGGGTTTGGGTTCAGCGTGTGGATATGAAGCTTGGTTAAGGTTTAGGGCTAGGGTTTGGGTTTGGGTTCAGCGTGTGGACATAAAGCTAGGTTAAGGGTTATGGCTAGGGTTTGGGTTGAGCGTGTGGATATGAAGCTAGGTTAAGGGTTATGGCTAGGGTTTGGGTTGAGCGTGTGGACATGAAGCTAGGTTAAGTGTTATGGCCAGGGTTTGGGTTGAGCTGGGGTGTGGATATGAAGCTAGGTTAAGGGATATGACTAGGGTTTGGGTTGAGCTGGGGTGTGGACATGAAGCTAGGGTAAGGGTTATGGTCAGGGTTTGGGTTGAGCGTGTGGACATGAAGCTAGTTTAAGGGTTATGGCTAGGGTTTGGGTTGAGCTGGGGTGTGGACATGAAGCTAGGGTAAGGGTTATGCCTAGGGTTTGGGTTGAGCGTGTGGATATGAAGCTAGGTTAAGGTTTATGGCTAGGGTTTGGGTTGAGCTGGGGTGTGGACATGAAGCTAGGTTAAGGGTTATGGCTAGGTTTTGGGTTGAGCGTGTGGACATGAAGCTAGGTTAAAGGGTTATGGCCAGGGTTTGGGTTGAGCTGGGGTGTGGACATGAAGCTAGGTTAAGGGTTAGGGCTAGGGTTTGGGTTGAGCGTGTGGACATGAAGCTAGGTTAAAGGGTTATGACTATCACTACCCTAGTCAGTATTTTCCATACTGCAAGTCACTTATCTAATGCCAGACCATATTTGTCCTATCTACAGGCAAGCCACTCTCAGTGTCTTAGCAAATGAGATGGCGCAAACCTTTGTCAGGGTTACTGTTATAGCTTGCTTAGCTATATGAAGAACCCACGTCTGCACGGTTTCACATTGGACACGTCACATTGACGTTTAATGACATGTCCCACTCATTCTGACCACCTATTCATACACACAGCAACACACTATCAAAAACCATAAGAAACACGCAGCACATTGTACAGTACATAACAGTTACAAGAAATCTGTCCTCTATGTATTTTGTATATTAGTTATGGTTGCTAATGATCAGTGTTCACCTCTCTGTCTTGAGGGCAAAGATGTACAGTACAGTGTGATCCAAAACAATCAGCCCTT
The DNA here is from genome assembly GCF_036934945.1 of Oncorhynchus masou masou. Lineage (NCBI taxonomy): Eukaryota > Metazoa > Chordata > Actinopteri > Salmoniformes > Salmonidae > Oncorhynchus > Oncorhynchus masou. The sequence goes on along the minus strand of NC_088228.1, from coordinate 22,363,884 downwards.
GAAGAGAAATCCCCAGGTCTATCAATCAATTCTGATGTTCATTACTGCAGATTAGATTTCAAATTGCATGATAACTACATCCTGGACCTATTTAATATTATATCATTGGTTCTTCCCCTGGTCTCAGTGCATTATGCAGGAGCAGGTGATTTGTTGTAACTCTACACTCTGCATGGTGTGATTATGTGATGTGCAGTGCCTTTGGCGTATAGATAGCGAGGATCTGCTGTGTCTTCAGCCTTGTCACTTTCTCTTTTCAGTCAAATTGGAAATACCTCTCTACGTGCCCTGTCTTGCTTCGCGCATTAGATTCAGTTTGATCAATATCTCATCTAAATTGTATCTCTTCACCCAATGTGTTCTGTACAATGGAGAGTTTAAAAAAATGCTTTTGAGCAATAGCTTTTTTACCAACTGAGGAACATTGCCAAGGTGGGGCTGTTTCTCTCACAGGCTGATACAGGGAGACTCATCCATGCTTTTATTACAAGCAGGCTTGACTACTGTAATGCTCTCCTGTCTGGTCTACCCAAGAAAGCCATTGGTCAACTGCAAAACATACAGAATGCTGCAGCACAGGTACTGACCAAGACCAGACAGAGAGCACATTTTACATCAGTTTTAAGATCTCTGCACTTGGCTCCCTGTGAGTTTAAGAATGGATTTTAATATTATTCTATTGGTTTTTAAATCAATCCACGATTGTGCACCTCAATACATGTCAGACATGCTTTTAAGTCATGTACCCAGTCGGTCTCTCAGGTCCTCTGGCACTGGCCTTTTAACTATCCCAAAGCCTAGAACCAAGCGGTATGGAGAGGCAGCCTTTAGTTATTAAGCCCCCAGCCTCTGGAATAACCTGCCAGAGAACCTGAGGGGGTCGAAACTGTGGACATATTTAAAAGAGATGTTAAAACCCATCTCAAAACCCATCTTTTTAGCTTTGCTTTTCCCTGGGGTGTTTTTTAGTCGTTCAGTATTTGTCATTCTTTAGTTTTCATCTTATGTTTGTTGTGTAGTACATATTTCAGCTTTCATTTTCATAGTTTTTTATTCATTTTTTCTCTGTGAAGCGCATTGCGTTGCAGTCAATGTCTGAAATGTGCTGTTCTCACCGAACTCTCCTTTTTTGTCATTTTACCAGACTGATTTTGTCAACTTAAATGTATTTTTTGTAGGCGTCCATCAATATTATAAATCCATGTTCGGGAGCGAACAGGAATCCATGTATGTTCTTGTGTACTCTCTTACAGTTAACCATACATTCAGGTAGTAGAAGGAAACTCATTATTAAGTTCATGAAAGAAATGAACAGGAAGCTCACTCAAGGTGCATTGGCAAACATTTAACACAAGCTTTTTAAAATCACCTCAGTAAGAGCTTATTTTTTTACAGTATAATTTGTGAAAACGTGTTGTGTTTCTTATTCCTATATTTACAGTCAAAGTTCAGTTTGCTGAGGGGGAATGAAGTGTTGATTCAGAGACTGATTGTAGCAGGTTTGCACAGCTGTGAACTTGTGCATGTTGTAGTAATCAGAGGCTTTCTCCACCCTGCTGGTTGGTGCAGGTTGGACGCAGAATATGCACTGATGTGGAATAGACTGTTTAATTGCTTTACTCTAAAACAATAGTGCGATCATTAACAAGAACAGTATCAAAACAAAGCATGCAATTTTGAGAAAGGGCTTTTGAGAACCAAAGTACTGTCTTTGCAGATAAAGACAAGCAAGGCATGTGACCAGTACAGTATGACTCATTTCTGCTGGATTTTGTTAGCAGATGATAAACTGTCAATCTATCGTCATAGAAACAACTGACCTGAAGATAGCAAGGGAGCGTTCGGTTTGTAGAGAGTGGCATAGCGGTTCATGACTCACGACGAGCTCCACCCTCTTCTCCAACCTCAGCCCTGCTGTTTTCTGCCACTGGACGGACCAATGAGAAGACGAGACGCCAACGTAGAGGTGTGTATGGGTGCAGAACAGTAAGGGTGGGGACCCTAAAAGGCAGCTTAAGTTTCCCTGGCGTGAGTCATCATCCTGTCAATAAGATCGGGTTTGGACTGAGAAACATACTACCGGTGTATGACTGTAAAACAACGAAGCAAGGTGACATTGAATTGTGAAATTCAACAATCTCTTTCTGTGTAAGTGTGGCAACAGTCTACCATACATTATATTCTCTTTAATAGCTGCAGCACTTAATGAGCTGCTAATCAATGAAGACGTAAGATGAGCATCACCATGGGACTACAGTACCTGTGGTACTAGACTGTTCACAATCAAACGTGAGATAATTGTTCCATGCAACGAGGACTGCCACACCCATTCCCACTTAATCCCTTGCACATGTATTAATAACTAACTATTACTTGTCTAATTTAGTGGCCATTTAGTGGCCATCCTCTATAAACAAGACTTATCCACCAGCCAAGAGAACCACACCTCGGAATGGGCCCAAATATAGAGAGCAAGGAACTCCCATAAAGCTGGCTTGACTCCAAGCTAGCACGTATACATTGCTAACTCCTGTTTATTCTACATCAGGGGTTCTTAAATACTATTTGAGAAGTTTCGTTTACACAAATTTCCTAGGTGGCAAAGGTCTAGATGGATATTGTCATTTATCGGCGTCGTAACAAACCCCCACCTCGGAACCCATGCCACCCCAAACTGTTCAAACTTTTCTCACCCCTCTTGTTAGCAGAGAGAAACATTTTAAATTTTAAAGCACATTTCCTGCAATTCTACACATTTACCATGTGATGGACTAAGGACATATTCAAGATTTCTGAACCCTCTGCACTATACAGCTACAGGTAGATCTCTTACGATATCCCAGAAAAGTCATGAACATCCCAACCTCCCTCTCTCTCTCTCTCTCTCTCTCTCTCTCTCTCTCTCTCTCTCTCTCTCTCTCTCTCTCTCTCTCTCTCTCTCTCTCTCTCTCTCTCTCTCTCTCTCTCTCTCTCTCGCTCCCACCATCTCGCTCCCCCTCTCTACTTATGGCACAACAAAAGACGAGTTGATGTCACATGGGTTCAAATCAGGTGCTCCATCTCCCTTTCATGTGTATTGTTAGTATACTTTGTGGTAGGCCATGGTTAGTTGTTATTTGAACGGCTGCTATATGCTATGGTAAATCTGGAAACCTGATATCTATACCAACCTAAAGTGCCTCTAACAAGAGCCGTTTGGATCTGTTTGAACAGAGTAACCCATGACTGCTAAGTGTTTGATTTTGCTGAGTGTTTGTTTTCCAAATATTGTAATCAGATCTCAGCCCAAAAATTACCTTAAGGCTGTATCCACACAGGCAGCCCAATTCTGATATTTTTTTCCCCACTAATTGGTCTTTTGATCAATCACATCAGATCTTTTCACATCATGTTAAAGGTCCCCAAAGGTCCCCAAAGCACACACATGTCCCTGCGTCGCTCCTCTTTTCAGTTCGCTGCAGCTAGCGACTGGGACGAGCTGCAACAAACACTCAAACAGGACAGTTTTATCTCCATCTCTTCATTGGGCACCCGAGTGGCGCAGCGGTCTAAGGCACTGCATCTCAGTGCTAGAAGCATCACTACAGTCACCCTGGTTCAGATCCAGGCTGTATCATAACTGGCTGTGATTGGGGGTTCTGTAGGACGTTGCGGGTGTAGTCTGTCATTGTAAATAAGAATTTGTTCTTAACTGACTTGCCAAGTTAAATACAAAAATGAAACACTCAATTATGGATACTCTTACTGACAGATGTGGCTGCTTCACGTGATGTATTGTTGTCTCTACCTTCTTCCCCCTTGTGCTGTTGACTGTGCCCAATAATGTTTGTACCATGTTGTGCTACTGCCATGCTATATTGCGACCATGTTGTTGTCATGTTGTGTTGCTACCATGCTGTGTTGTCATGTGTGGCTGCCACACTATGTTGTTGTCTTAGGTCTCTCTTTATGTAGTGCTGTGGTGTCTCTCTTGTGTCTCTCTATTTTTATCCCAGCCCCCATCCCCGCAGGAGGTATTTTGCCTTTTGGTAGGCCGTCATTGTAAATAAGAATTTGTTCTTAACTGACTTAGCTAGTTAAATAAAGATAAAGAAAAATATATTTTTCAGAGCTGATCTGATTGGTCAAAAGACTAATTACTAAAAAATATCTGAATTGGACTGCCTGTATAAACGTAGCCTATGTGTGTGTATTTTGGGGGAACTGAATGAGTGTACAAAGATGTACTGGTGGTATAGATTGTAATTCAGGTAAGGTGTCTCAACAGTACCGGGCATAATCAACCTATAATCAACCAGCCAACCATGTACAGGCCAATACCTATTCACGTACTAAGCATGACTGTAAAAAGGAGTCTGAAGAAATTTGGCTTGTCACCTAAAACCCTGAAAAAACAGATGCACAATCGAGAGCATCCTGTTGGGCTGTATCACCACCTGGTACGAGAACTGCACCGCCCTCAACCGCAAGGCTCTCCAGAGGGTAGTGAGGTCTGCACAACGCATCACCAGGGGCAAACTACCTGCCCTCCATGACACCTACACCACCGGATGTCACAGGAAGGCCAAAAAGATCATTAAGGACAACAACCACCAGAGCCACTGCCTGTTCACACCGCTATCATCCAGAAGGCGAGGTCAGTACAGGTGCATCAAAGCTGGGATCGAGAGACTGAAAAACAGCTTCTATCTCAAGACCATCAGACTGCTAAACAGCGATCACTAACTCAGAGAGGCTGCCGCCTACATAGAGACCCAATCAATGGCCACTTTAATAAATTGATCACTAGTCACTTTAAACAGTGCCACGTTAATAATGTTAACATATCTTACATTACTCATCTCATATGTATACACTGTACTCATACCATCTACTGCATCTTGCCTATGCCGCTCGGCCAACGCTCATCCATATATTTATATCTACATATTCTTAATCCATCCCTTTAGATTTCAAATCAAATGTATTTATAAAGCCCTTCTTACGTCAGCTAATATCTCAAAGTGCTGTACAGAAACCCAGCCTAAAACCCCAAATAGCAAGCAATGCAGGTGTAGAAGCACGGTGGCTAGGAAAAACTCCTTTGAAAGGCCAGAACCGAGGAAGAAACCTAGAGAGGAACCAGGCTATGAGGGGTGGCCAGTCCTCTTCTGGCTGTGCGTGGTGGAGATTATAACAGAACATGGCTAAGATGTTCAAATGTTCATAGATGACCAGCAGGGTCAAATAGTAATAATCACAGTGGTTGTCGAGGGTGCAACAGGTCAGCACCTCAGGAGTAAATGTCAGTTGGCTTTTCATAGACGATCAGATTTGTGTGTATTAGGTAGTTGTTGGGGAATTGTTAGATTACTTGTTAGCCATTCCTTCACTGTCAGAAATAGAAGCACAAGCATTTCGCTACACTCACGTTAACATCTGCTAACCATGTGTATGTGACCAATACAATTTGATTTGAAGCATTTGTGTCACTACCTGCATATTGTTGTTACAGCTTATTGGTGAACTCTTAGCCTCCTGGCCTGTCTGTGTGAGGACTGACGACTGCGGAGGTGGTGGATGATCATGTTCTTGTAGTAGTTCATGCGCCCCTAATGTGCAACTAGCTAATGGTCTCCAGAACAGAGGCATTTCCTCCTCTGATGCTTGCCTGCCGCTAGGGGACCAGGTCCACTTCCGTTAGCCTGCATGTCTCCATCAGTTAACCTCAGATCTTTAACTACGTAACGCACGGCAACAGGGGGCTACTTTGTGGTCGTGTCTACTCTACCTCTGCATCCAGAGTTTATAGGCCACACAAAGCGAACAGAAAACAAGGGGTTTCCCCACTTTTCGACCCCAGTTACTGCAAGAAAAAAGGGAGGTGAAAACCCACAGCAAGCAGTAGCCAAATTTCTCCCATAACAGATTTTAATTGAATTCAGTTGCAAAGGGATATCTAATGTGTTCAGAATTGACAGTACAGTTCCAGTACTTGTGCAGTGCTACAACTTCAGATCCCAATGCAATGTAATGGGCGAGGCTCTTTCTTGTGCAAAGTACAGAACGACTCACTACGATGACTGGGGAAACACAAGGGCCGCCCATTTCCGTCTCTGCCGAGACCTTTGGACTCCGTTAACGCTCTAGCAGTCCCCCGGTCCTCGTGCATATGCCCCTGCAGACACATTCTTCCTCACGCACCCTGTCAGCAGTGAGCAATCTGAGCCGAGTGTCAGTGTCAGCCTGTTAATGACATCAAAAGGGGAATGTTTGCTTTGGTACTTTGTGGTAAGGCTCCAGGCTAATGGGAAAATAAATGGTGCGGGTTGCTTGGAAATGTATCACATCAACATGCTCCTCCAACACTATACACTGTATTACTTTATTTGTCTATAAGGTATCATTGCTTGGATGCAATTATGGTGTAATCGTTTTTTCTTTTTACGGAGAGCACATAGACAATGTGCATGTTTAGACCTTCCTTTCTCTGCTGCAGCTTCTGGAAACTTGTGTGTGGGAGGGGTAAAGCTGAGCTGTCATTTATGGGTTATTAATCAAGTTATTTTCTCCCTTATTACCTAAACTGACTACAAAGTGATACAGTTTATATTGTCAGGGAATTGGGCCGAAGTGGTACCAAACATGTACACGGAGTCAGTTTTAGTCAGAGATTGTGAATGTTTCCTCTTTATGTGGCCCCTTTCTGAGATTGCTTTTCTTTGCGAAGCCAAGTCATTTCTCTCTGGCCCCTGGCCATGTTAATAGGGTCTCTTAATGATATATTCGGTATGTGATGTTCGGTAAGGCTGAGGACTGACAGGCTGAGGAGTGTAAGCTAAGGGTCAGGCAGATTGACAGACATGGCTCGGAGGTAAGTCTCAGAGACCAAAGCTGGTTTCCTCAACTCACTGCCTGCTGCAGGACTGTTATTACCACTGTCAGTAGTGTGAGGGCATGCAGGAAGCTGGGTGGTTTGGGAAGCTGATAGAGTAGATAAGGATCATGATTCCCATAGCAGGAGGTCAACTCTTATTGTAGCCTAGGCGCTATATTATGAGATATGAATCCCTTTATAGCTGACACTTCCATTGTTTGTTCTATAGAATAAATCTATGTTAGTTATTGTTACTATGTCTTCTGTTTTATGTAAGGAATTGGCCACATAAGGCTATGTTACACATACAGTACCAGTCAAAAGTTTGGACACACCTACTCATTCAAGGGTTTTTCTTTATTTATACTATTTTCTACATTGTAGAATACAAGTTAAGACATCAAAACTATGAATTAACACATATGGAATCATGAGGCAAAAAAGTGTTAAACAAATCAATATTTTTTTTTTTTTTTAGATTCTTCAAAGTAGCCACCCTTTGCCTTGATGAGAGCTTTGCAAACTCTTAGCATTCTCCTCATAAAAAATGAAGAAAAACACTTGAATGAGTGTCCAAACTTTTGACTGGAACTGTATATATTTAATAAGATGAGGGGGTAATGCAAACTATTGCTCTAAGTTGGGCTTTTATCAAAAGGAGACATCCTTCATATTCTGATTTTTACACTAAAATGGAGGTTGTGTTACCAGGACAGTGGTTAGAGGACCAGGGAAGTGGCTTCCCTCAACACTATAGCTCCGGTTCAGCTATACTCTGAACATACATGAAACTGTCACTTTAGCTTAGTTACTGTATATATAGCCTTTACTGCAGGGGAATAAAATGCAGTTTGACCAGACTCACAACCAGTTGATTTGATGGTGGAGGTATTTCTCCTTCACCATGGCAGCCCCAGGCCCTGACTGTGTACCCACCACCCTGCAGCCGATGAGTCCAGACATGGCCAGATCCTGATCTTTACCTGACTCTCGTGGAACTCACTGCTGCTGATGCCTTCAGGGATCCCCTGATCTCGCTTATCCTCTACCTCCATACAACACCTTTAAGTGGCCCCATAGGCTGCCTTGGGACACTTAAACCTTACCTTTACCTCTGTCTGTTTGGAAAGTTCAATCAAATCAAAGTGTTGACGGCCTCCCGAGTGGCGCAGCTGTCTAAGGCACTGCATCGCAGTGCTAGCTGCATCACTACAGATCCTGGTTGGATTCCAGGCTGTGTCGCAGCCTGCCGTGATTGGGCGACCCATGAGGCGATGCACAATTGACCCAGGGTCGTCCGGGTTAGGGGAGGGTTTGGCCGACCGGGATGTCCTTGTCCAATCACGCTCTAGCAACTCCTGTGGCGGGCCGGGCGCATGCACACTGACACAGTCGCCAGGTGTACGATGTTTCCTCTGACACATTGGTGCGGCAGGCTTCTGGGTTAAGCGAGCATTGTGTCAAAACGCAGTGTTGTTTGGCGGGGTCGTGTTTCGGACATACGGCTCCCAACCTTTGCCTCTCCCGAGTCTGTATGGGAGTTGCAGCGATTGGACAAGACTGTAACTACCAATTGGATGAAATTGGGGAGAAAAAGGGGTTTAAAAAAAGTATAAATTAAAGAATATATAATTAAAGTGTTGACATTTGTTTGTGTATCACTATGCTTGAATGGTGAGGACAGACCTGTTCATAAATTGTAATTTACATCAACTGTACATACAGGCTGGATAAAGAGATGGAATTAACATTTTAAAGGCCCAGGGCAGTCAAAAACTAGATTTGCCTGTGTCTTATATATACTTTCACACTATGAGGTTGGATTAATACTGTTAAATTGTGAAAATAATGATAATGCCCATTTAGTGTAAAAGCTGATTGAAAAGACTGAATTTCAGCCTGTTTTGGTGGGGTGGAGTTTTGGCCTGCCTGGTGACATTGCCAGGCAGTAAATTGGTTAATAGACCAATAAGAAAGAGAGTTCCAAACCTCACTGCCAATAACAGCTAGTTTTCCCGTCCCCAATCAGACCACGCCTAAGCTAAATTCTTGCTTGTGAAATTACTCTTTACAAAGAAGCTATTCTTGTTTCTTTCTGACCATTTTAATTGAAAACAATCACAGTAAGGTACATAATTGTTACCGAGAAATTATTTGAAATTTAATTAAAAATGGCTGCATTGGACCTTTAATGTTAAATAATACATATTACTTGAAAACAGCTTTATCACACAGCTGACTGTTAGCATTTATACTCCATGCCTCTCCTACAATGTGTCCCAGGAGGTGATAGTGGTTCTTCACTGCTAATCAGCTTATTTGCCAGAACCAGAGCCAGGTACTGTAAGCCTGGCTGGGACTGCCCTGCCCCTCTCTCTACAGACCTGACCCAGGCAGCTGGTGGCGTGGAGGCAGGGCAGGAAGGCAGGGCATCCCATCTTCCCCTGTCTGCCATCCAGGATGATGATGCTACACCTCAGCCTGAAACAACCACCGACAGCCAGCTGTGAAAACACAGAGAAGAGCCAAAAGAGGAGCATGAGTTTAGCCTTTGTATCAACTTTGATCAGTCGTTCTACTGACATGCTAAAATCAGTGTGATGTTCTCTATTTCCTAGGGCTTTCTAGAAAACTCTTGTTCATCTTAATACAAAGCTTGTGACGATACAGAACACCCATGCATTCAGAATCCCTCTTTCCTCAATGCTATGTGAGACACCTCATGATAGACATTTGAGATGTTCATTGTCTAACTCCTAAGCTCTTAACATCGAGGATCCAGCCCTTTTATGAACACAATGCAGAACTCTTTGAACCTCTCTGTTTTGTTTTAGCACATCCTTTATTCACAGTGGGATTATTGAGAGTATTTGCTGTTGCTTTTTGGCTGTTTCTGTTACTATTGAAGAGGTGAAACTATACCTACTTGTTGTCATTTGCATGCGATTGGTGTGGTGGGGACTTTCTTTCATGTCCTTCTTGAGGGACATCTCTACTGCCTCTGATCTGGCGGACTCGCTAAACACAAATGCTTTGTTTGTGAATTATGTCTGATCATTGAAGTGTGCCCCTGTCTGTCAGTCAATAAAGAAAACAACAACATTGTGCTATCTGGTTTACTTAATATAGGAAATTTGAAATGATTTATACTTTTACTTTTGATACTTAAGTAAATTTGATCAATTATAGGTTCCAAATCTCCCAAACTCATAATAAGCTACCAAGAAGCCTTTTCAGGCTATCAATCAAGTTAATAGTTAGCTTGTCTAACTATCTGAAGCTGGCATGCCTGCAGGCAAATTTAATAGACCTTAGAAAAGCAAGCAAGTACTACATGTACTGAATAAGACTCACATTCCTTAACATTTTTACCCAGATTTCAGCTGAGTTGCAGAGAAGAATATTTAGTTTCTTTAAAAAAAGAACCACCAGACAGGAGGATACAGACAGCTCAAGAGGTATGCTTAGATATGCAGAAAGATGTACACATTTTTTTACATAGAATTAAGCATGTCTCTAGATTGCAGGAAAAAGCTTTTTCAGGTGTTTGAAAAGATCAACATTCTCCATCATCCTCACTTACTCTGTGCCCCCTCAGATTTTGGGGGTGCATGATGCCCCTGCTACTTTTTATTCCATAGAAACTCCACCTGTGTAAAGGGAGCTCCATTGCCAAATCCTGACTAATTAATAAAATATTAACTTTCTCTGTGTAAATTATGAGTAACATTGAATGAATCATATTCGCTTTCTTTGTCTGATTTGGCCCGGAGAGCACAGTCAAACTAAACCCACATTTTAATATACAGATGTAGTTAATTTAGTAAAAATGTCTTATTTAGTAACATCGTCTTTGTCCCCACACATCACAAATCCTTATTCAGGTGCAATATACAAGACCAAACAGGTATAGAAGTAGTTGGAATCCAGTTGTGTGTGTTTGGAACTGGAGCAAGACACCAGCGGTGTTTGATAGGTTCCCCCACTGTGCCCTCTTTAGCTCCTGGTAGAGCAGGCCAAAGGCTAGGGCTGGTCTGTGATTGTAGCCCCCCACGGAGCCTGAATGAGAGCCTGCCTTACTTCAATTACCTGCCCAGCCCCATGAAACACAAGGGTTTACAGCTCAAATCCAATTGAATCCCCGGGCAATAGAGGCCAGGGAGAAAGAGAGCTAGCAGGTAGTAATGGCCGCTTAAATGGCAACAACATTCCTCAGTGTGCAGCCCTTCCTGACTCCTGTTTCAGGGGGAGATCCCAGGGAAGACTGCTGGCACACTGCGGAAAGACTGCTGGCACACTGCTGGGAAGCCTGCTGGCACACTGCGGGAAGACTGCTGGCACACTGCAGGGAAGCCTGCTGGCACACTGCGGGAAGACTGCTGGCACACTGCTGGGAAGCCTGCTGGCACACTGCGGGAAGACTGCTGGCACACTGCTGGGAAGCCTGCTGGCACACTGCAGGGAAGCCTGCTGGCACACTGCGGGAAGACTGCTGGCACACTGCGGGAAGACTGCTGGCACACTGCGGGAAGACTGCTGGCACACTGCGGGAAGCCTGCTGGCACACTGCGGGAAGCCTGCTGGCACACTGCGGGAAGACTGCTGGCACACTGCAGGGAAGCCTGCTGGCACACTGCTGGGAAGCCTGCTGGCACACTGCTGGGAAGCCTGCTGGCACACTGCTGGGAAGCCTGCTGGCACACTGCTGGGAAGCCCACAGAGCAGACAAGTGGCATCAATAGTCCCCAACCCAGTGGCCATCAATCAGTAGGCTTCAATCAACCTCCTAGTCAGAAGTAGCTTGATAGCTCTCATGTTGGCCTACTTCCACTATTAGTCCTATCATGCGCCATTATGGTTTTGTAGGCCTAGTTCTACTGTATGCACAGTATGTCGGTAATCCATGTGCCACGTTACACATCATGAAATGAGTTCAATGTTAGTCATGATAAATGTGCATTATAGCCACTTTATATCAAGACGCATAAAGGAGAAGCTTTTTTATTTATTTGATTTAACAAGTCAGGCAAGTCAGTTAAGAACAAATGTTTTTTTTTTTTTTTGGCTTAGGTGACAAGTAATTGATGACGCATCCAACAATTTGTTAATATTATATATAACGCAGATCTTTTCTATTGCTTTACAAGGCTTAACCCCTATGACTCAGCCACCAACTAGCTCACCTGTAGTCAGTATCCAGCTGGCCTCACCCAGGTCTCAAGGCCTGAGACAGGGCACAGTCTAAACAGGTTTAAAGAAAGGAAACCTACAGGTAACCTTTCCAACTCAGCCTGAACTTGCATAAGACCTATCTGCTTGACAGCTTGACATTTAGGAACTCGTTCAAACCAATGACCCCACTTCAATTCTTCAATTCTATCCCAACTGTCCAACAGGATCTGATGTGATTTAAATCTCCAGATTGTCCATTTGGCAGCAGCATTTGCACTGTTAATCTATGGCGTTGATAATGAATAGTTATTTCGGATCCTATTTCAGAACATGTAATTGGTCAGAATAGGTCTTAGTGAAGTTAAGGGTATTCTGCACTAGCTGATCCATATTTGTCACTTGCGTATATTTACGTCACTAGCTGTTCCCCTAAGAACAGTGTGCTGTTAGTGGCATCAAAGGGAAATTACTGCTGCCCTTTTGGCTGTAAAACTCAGTGTTGTTTTTGGCTTCAATCTTTCCATCTGGTCCACTGGAACATTGACCGTTCTGTTATATTGGTACTTATACACGTTGTGTCGCATTTGAAGCTCAGTCGTGGAAACATCTCCTCCCTTCCAGGAGAGATGCAGGAATCCATGACTACTTTAACTGATTTGTTTTGAACTCTTATCACAAGCGTGAACATTTACCGATGCGTGCGCGGCACTTCTGTTGACAGCCTGTTATTTAATCAAAAGAAAAATAAGTTATTGTAGCGTCTCAAGAGGAATATCTGAGACCTGTATGTGGTTATGGAGTAATGATAACAATAAACTGAACCGCTCGACAGTTTACGTTGAATGGTTAGACAACATCAGCTTGCTTTTGTAACACGTTCCATGATGTAATCGCTAAACCGACCGACACGTAATAGACAGCAACACATTCCTAAACACATTTTAATCAACTAAACTGATTTAGGAATGTCTAAATTAACCAAAATTAAACATTACAATAGTTGTCCAAATGTATATGTGTCTGGAAAAGAAAACAGAAAAAATTGCAAGTCATAGGTCCTAACAAGCACAATTTAGTCACTAACCAAGAATTTTCTTTAGAACTTTCTGAAAACATTACACAATGTTAGTTTTGATATAAGAAATATTACATTAACTTACACTAAGCATCAATGTGCATTTCTTAGTTTCCCTTTTAGACAGGTATAAAAGAGTGTTTGGCAGTGGTGCTGAGCACCTAGATAGAGACTCACCTCTGTGTGTGTGCTGAAGCATCCAGGCAGGTTTAAAGGTCTGCAGGGGGCCGGTGCTGTAGTAAGGGACCCTGCAGAGAAGGGAGGAGGGCTCCTTATGACCCCCAGCAGGCAGCTCCACTCCCTGCCCCAACCCTGCTCTGCCCCAGGCCTGGGCCTACACCAACACACTGCACGGCAGGGGACACGTCCACTAGCCAGACCCATACACCTGTGGGCAGGTAGCTAGGCTCTGGCCCCCTGCCCTCGGCCACACCATACACTCTGGCCTGTAATTTACTTAACTCCTAAATTACCGATGCTGTCTGCCCTGTCGGCCGCAGGCAATGGTGATCACTCATGTTAGACTGACTGTTTTGCATTCAATTTATATTTGATTCGACAACAACATTTTCCAACTGTAGAGTAGTGCACTTTATATAGTAATAGTCATATTTCGTGATACATTTACTGTAGCTACAGAAGCATGACATTCAGTACAGCAATACTGTAAGTGGACCTAATTTCAATATGAATAGCCATCTAAATCAATTGGGGTTGTAACAACTCAGACATTTTACTGATGCTATGATGTAGTGTTTAAACAGCTGTAAACTGGTTTTAAACTGTATACCAGATTCCAATGGAGGCACATTAGAATACAGCCCCTTAAACCGTCCACTCGACCCACAGAGAGGGAGAGAGAGACTGACCTGGGCAGGTCTCTGTGAGCTCCACAGGAGATCCTGGGATAGGAGCAGCTTGGACAGACCAGACTCAGCAAGGGGTAGCCTCACCTTTGAAGAAAGGGCAGGTAGATGAGGGCCACGCCAAGGAAGAAAGCTGTTATTTCCCTGCAGCTCTGATGAGATTCCTATCGGTACTCTAGTCTCCCCGGGAACAACTGAGGATGCTTTAGGGTATATTTGGGCGTGTTCTTTCAGTTGATTGATTCATCGTAAAGAATTGTGCACAGACACCCACTTAGGAACTTGGCAATGATAGATGTACACCCAAATACATGCTTACAAACAGAGTCATAACTGTTGGTATGGCCTGAGTCAGCTTTTTGTAGATCTTTCGATATAGGCCATGACAGAATAAGGCATTTTCTGAAACACAGTGAGAATTGTTCATTGTTCTGACACACCTAACAGCCCTAAAGACCCACAATGCAGGTAAATGCTGATAAGCAACACAATAAGCGCATCACAAACTTATTTTTCTGACACTTACCCCACCAGACTTGCAACCAGGGGTCTTTTCATAGTTCCCAGGTCCATCAAAGGAAACATACTGTTTTATACAGAGCCATGAGTGCATGGAACTCCTTTCCATTTCATATAGCGCAAGTGAACCTCAAACCTGGTTTCAAAAAACAAATAAAGCAACTCTTCTCCCCCATATGACCTACTTGTTGTGTGTACGTACTGAAATGTAACTGATCGATGCACACACATGCACACTACATGATAAGGTTTTTAAATTAACTGTATGTAAATTGTACGGCAGTATTTTGTGTGTTATGTATTTTTTTGTTATGCTAACGGAGATCCTAACGAATCAAATCAAATGTAAACCTTTGCTTTAATTTTAGTTTCACTCCATTTGATTGCATTTCGGGAAACAACGTGAACATGACTCACTAAAGTGAGTTATTTTTATGCACCATGTCACTTTGTTTTCTATTCTGACAAGTAGATAAATACCTCTGTAGATATTTACAGTTTATTGCTTGTTTCTGAGTATAGGTCTTTATATATATATATATATCCCATTTAGCAGACGCTTTTGTCCAAAGCGACTTACAAGTCGGCTGGGGCCACTACTTTTTTTTTTTTTTTTTTTTTACATATGGGTGGCCCCAGCGGGAATCGAACCCACGACGCTTGGCGTTGCAAGCGCCATGCTCTACCGACTGAGCCACATCACCAAAGAGCAGTATATGTGTCTATTCTGGGGTTCAGTGTGCGTGTGCAGGCTGACCTATGGCAGGTGTAATAACCACAGTTCAGTGGCAGGCCCTGAACCAGATGGAAAGGTGGGTTGACCTCTTCCATGGCCGCGCGAGTGGAGGGGCTTCCAATTTCCAAAGGGGCTGGAGAGAGTTACTTTCTATGTGGTATGAAGCTAGCAGTCTTCACTTTCCATAGCTCCCCCAGACCAATGGAAGTATTATATTCATCCTACAGTAAATTCTCTGTCAACAAGCCAGATAACTCCTTAACAGATTTATAGTGAACCATTTGTAAACAGAAGAAGTGTCTTTGAAAATAATATTTTGAATGCATGTTCATCTACATAATACTGATAGTGAAGAGTGATAATTATGACAGCATGTGAAGGAGGGTAGTCTTTTTACTCTAGGTTTTGTCATGGTCTGATTGGGGTTTATTATAACTGTGATTGGGGTATAATCTCACATTATACTTTTTGTGAAGGCCATTGATGAGTGCTTGTGTGAGTATCTGATTCAAACCAAAATATATCCAGGCTTTTACTTGGCTTCACAATTATTTAGAAATAATAACCGTTGAGTTTTGTCTCCCTAAAAAACCTGTGTCCCCTATAATTTGTAATTATATGATTGCTCCATCAAGTGGGTTTTTTGCTGTGAGGGGCTGTATTCATCCACTAAACAATTATTGAACGCCCATGAAAAAAGATAGCTTCAGTTTTTATAAGCAGTATTGACATCTGCAGGGGTGTTATTCACCCCAAAAATCTGAGGGGGCACAAAGTACATGAAGATGGCTCGGGGGTGGAAGTTGGAGAATTTGGCCTGAAACAGTTATTTCCTGCAATCTAAAGCCATAATCATTATGCTTAATTTTATGAATAAACAAACAAATGTTTATTTTTATGCCTATGCCAGGTAAGACAGTTAGACAAGCTAGCTACTCTAACTTGATAGATAGCCTGAAATGGCTTCTTGGTAGCTAGTTATGAAGGTGGGAGATTGGGAATCTATCTGGGCTAAAGACAACTTCAAAAAATTGCTAGGTGGTTAATAGTTTTACAGAGAAACAACCACAACAAAAATGACAATTATTATTTATTTAAAAAAAAAAGTTTTACTGGACATACAGTATCTGAGGGGGCATGTGCTCCTGTGCCCACTATGGTTATGACGCTTATGGTTATCTGATATTGTAATACTACTCTGATTGAGCCTTTATTATAACACAGATAAAACTAGACACACTGTACTTAGTTGTGTCAATACTACAATATAAGGCCTGTCAGTATTACAATACCAGATATAAGGCAGTGTTTATAAATATTTCGGCAATGCAAGAATCTTATAATTGGGGTGATTTTTTTTATGAAAATAAATTGTTTGTCATGAAGCCTTTGGTTTTTAATCAGATAAAATGTGACTTGTATGTATCAGCAGCAGTGACTCACGATGGCCACAGACCCATAGAATGTTCCCCTGATCCTTCAAAGCGAAATCCTCGCTGCCCAGAGCTTCAGAATTCCACCGCCTCCAAACAGAGCCTTGCTTGATCTCTGCTGCTCCCCTAAGTATAGTGCTACTTCAAATATGACGACGCCGACTGAGAGAGAGAGAGACAGAGAGTTTCTGAAGCAGCTACAATTACACAGAACACAATGTGTCACCTATCATTGGAGCGGTGTCACTCTGGGAAAGTGACTGGTGAAAGGAGGTCAAGTTAAAAGGGATGTATGTTAGGGGACGGCAACACCTCTGAGCAGCACCGTAACAAATTGCTCCATGTCTTCAGGGCACTTTTGTTGTTCTGCGGTCGAAGATCAAGTCTATTTGTCAAGGGTTTGTGGAGGCAATTGCACCAGGTGTACATACTTTGTGTTACTTGACTATGATTCCCAAGTGTATTTTATACTTTCATACAAACTATCTATGAGCCATATAGTCATGGCATAGGGCTAATTGAAATGTTTGAATTCAAATGGTGTATTATACCTCTGGGTCAAGTATAGGAAAAGAGTTGATGTAAAAGTCAATGTTTCGGTAGTATCGCTGGAGGAAATATATTTTAACGTCTTTAAAACGGACACAAAGTCCATAAAGGAAGTTATAAACTGGGTGGTTCCAGCCCTGAATTCTGACTGGCTGACAGCCATGCTATATCAGACCGTATACCACGGGTATGACAAAACATGTATTTTTACTGCTCTAATTATGTTGATAACCAGTTTATAATAGCAATAAAGCATCTTTGGGGTTTGTGGTACATGGACAATATAACATGGCTAAGGGCTGTATCCAGGCATTCCGCATTGCGTTGTACATAAGAACAGCCCTTAGCTGTGGTATATTGCCATACGTATACCACACCCCCTCAGGCCTTATTGCTTAATTATACCGGGGCATTGTTGAATACTCATTTCTGATTGGCTTGAAGGGCATTCTAGAGTGTGCATCATTTCCCTATAATGCATGGCAATAGAGCTCGCCAGCTTGTAGTCCTAAAACCCGGGAATGAGTTACCTCTGGTTCGTTCAGCCATCCCTGTGTGGAAAATGAATGGGGAAAGAATAGGGTTTGTAATAAACACAGAAAGCAAGGTCTGAGGTTAACACAGGCTTAGGAGACCTTAAACGTCTTGTTCTATGAGATAATAGCAGTCAGTTAACATTACCTTTATGAATTATGAAGCCTTTATGTGCATTTTTTTATTATACTGAACAAAAATATAAACGCAACATGTAAAGTGTTGGTCCCATGTTTCATGAGCTGAAATAAAATATCCCAGAAATGTTCCATAAGCACAAAAAGCTTATTTCTCTCAAATGTTGGGCACAACTTTGTTTACACCCCTGTTAGTGAGCATTTCTTCTTTGCCAAGATAATCCATCCACCTGACAGGTGTGGCATATCAAGAAACTGATTAAGCAGCATGATCATTACACAGGTGCACCTTGTGCTCGGGACATAAAAGGCCACTCTAAAATGTGCAGTTTTGTCTCACAACACAATGCCACAGATGTCTCAAGTTTTGAGGGAGTGTGCAGTTGGCATGCTAACTGCAACCACAGTCCACGTGTGACCACGCCAGCCCAGGACCTCCACATCTTCACCTGCGCGATCGTCTGAGACCAGCCCCCGGACAGCTGATGAAACTGAGGAGTATTTCTGTCTGTAATAAAGCCCTTTTGTGGGCAAAAACTCATTCTGATTGGCTGGGCCTGGCTTCCCAGTGGGTGGGCCTATGACCTCTGAGGCCTACCCATGGCTGCGCCCCTGCCCTGTCATATGAAATCCATAGATTAGGGCCTAGTGAATTTATTTCAATTGAATCTCCTTATATGAGCTGTAAGTCAGTAAAGTCGTTGAAATTGTTGCGTGTTCAAATCAAATCACATTTGCGTTTATATATTTGTTCAGTATACATAAATGCTTGGCAATTCACAAAAAGTGAAGTTAGGTGTGCATTATTTTCCATAGAATGCATAGCCCCACTTGGATTATCCCTTACATAACTAACTACCCATTCAGAGAGAAAGAAGACATTGTCAACAAACAAGGATATGGTAAATATATCCTAGTCTTGCGAGCACTGTCCCATTCATTCAAGAGGAGAATCATAGCCTGTGAAAAAAAGCCATGGGCCATGCAAGTAAGGAAACTATCCTCAGAGGGAACAAGACCCTCTCAGGGGCCACGGTGTAATGTGAGGGAAACTTTCTTTCTCACAGCCTCAGAAACCAGCCTTGCCTGGTTATCCTGCCCCAAAGTCCCTGGAGCTTTAAACCCACATCTCCCCTCCTCACAGCATGGTCAAATCACCTCAGTGTCCTGTTACCATTTGACGTTTGAAGTTACAAAACAACAATGGTGGAAGAAAGGAGAGGACTAGCATTATAGTTTTCGTGTCCATGCGTTCGCTCTTAATTACCGTATTGTTTTAAAGGGGCCATGGTTTCAGGCACCAGGGAGTTCAAGCTGCTCAGCTCATAGAAAACTCATGTGTCACATTGCCTTGGGGTGGTGGCGATAGACGTCACATTGAAGCAGGGCTCCAGCCTCCAGCAGTAGGCCTACTGTGGTTGGCTGGGCCTCCAGGGACAATACACCAGGTCAGACTAAAGTAGCCATAAGTAGGTACCTCTGCTTCCTGTTTTTGGATATGCTGTTCTGAAAAGAGACAGGGTAATTGAGAGATGGGGATTACGATCATGTCACACGTGTGCAGTGCACATTTAAATCAAAGTCGCTTTATAAATTGGGGAGAACTTTCGATGGGTCATGCCAGGAAGCTAATGCTGAAGATAGATGCTATACCATCAATAATAGTGGATCTTGCAAGCTCTGACCATAATGTATGTATCAGAGTTTGATGAGTCTGACACTGTATCCAACGTTTTGGGTTGGATCGGGGGGCTAACGTTAGATAATACAACTGTGTCTGTGGCTGCTTTGACTTGTGAATGGTATAAAGTACATTCGGAAAGTATTCAGACCCCTTCACTTTTTTGTGGAGACGGGGGCTGGGATTAAAAATGACAAATTGAAAAAGAAATAACATACATATAGGACAAAACACACATCACGACAAGAGAGACAACACAACACTACACAAAGAGAGACCTAAAGACAACAACATAGCAAGGCAGCAAGACATGATAACACATCATGGTAGCAACACAACATGGTAGCAGCGCAAAACATGGCACAAACATTATTGGGCACAGACAACAGCACAAAGGGCAAGAAGGTAGAGACAACAATACTGTACATCACGCGAAGCAGCCACAACTGTCAGTAAGAGTGTCCATGATTGAGTCTTTGAATGAAGAGATTGAGATACAACTGTCCAGTTTGAGTGTTTGTTGCAGCCCGTTTCAGTCGCTAGCTGCAGCTAACTGAAAAGACAAGCGACCTAGGGATGTGTGTGCTTTGGTGACCTTTAACAGAATGTGACTGGCAGAACGGGTGTTGTATGTGGAGAATGAGGGCTGCAGTAGATATCTCAGATAGGGGGAGGGAGGCCTAAGAGGGTTTTATAAATAAACATCAACCAGTGGGTCTTGCGATGGGTATAAATAGATGACCAGTTGACAGAGGAGTGTGTCCTATAAGGAGCATTGGTGGCAAATCTGATGGCCAAATGGTAAAGAACATTTAACTGCGCAAGAACACCCTTACCTGCTGATCTATAAATTATGTCTCCGCAATCTAGCATGGGTAGTCTAGATTTAACTTAACCTGCAGCTTTGATATGTGCTGAGAAACGGACAGTGTACTGTCTAGCCATACCCCCAAGTACTTGTATGAGGTGACTACCTTTAGCTCTAAACCCTCAGAGGTAGTCATCACATATGTGAGGAGCTGGGCATTCTTCTTACCAAACCACATGACCTTTCTTTTGGAGGTGTTCATAACAAGGTTAAGGGTAGAGAAAGCTTGATGGACACTAAGAAAGCTTTGTTTTAGAGCATTTAACAAAAAAACCCGGGGAGGGGCCAGCTGCATATAAATGGCTGACAGAGCTTCCTACTGCCTGAGCTATGTTGGTGATGTAAATTGAGAAGAGCGTGGGGCCTAGGATTGAGACTTGGGGTACTCCCTTGGTAACAGGCCGTGGCTGAGACAGCAGATTTTCTGACTTTATACACTGCACTCTTTGAGAGAGGTAGTTTGCAAACCAGGCCAAAGACCCATCAGAGACACCAATATTCCTTAGCCGGACCACAAAAATGGAATGGTCTACCGTATCAAAAGCATTGACCAATTCAATAAAATAGGAGCACAACATTGCTTAGATTCAAAGGAAATGGTGACATCATTGAGGACCTTCAAGGTTAGAGTGACACATCCATAACCTGAGCGGAAATCAGATTGCATACCAGAGAGAATACTATAGACATCAAGAAAGCCAGTCAATTGATTATTGACAAGGTTTTCCAACACTTTTGATAAACAGGGCAAAAATAGAAATAGGCCTATAACAGTTAGGATCAGCTTGATCTCCCCCTTTAAATAAAGGATGAATCGTGGCTGCCTTCCAAGCAATGGGAACCTCCCCAGAATGGAGAGACAGTGTCAGGATTTGGCCAGGGTTGTTCCGGGTTTTGGTCAGTAGATGCCCCCATTGTGCTTTTTGTCCCTATGTTTTTCCCTTGATCCCCATTATTATTTGCACCTGTGTCTCGTTTTCCCCTGATTGTATTTAAACCCTTTGTTTCCCTCAGTTCTGTGCTCTGTGTTTGTATGTTAGCACCCTGCCCTAGTGTTCTGTGTGCTCTTGTCGATTCCGGGTGACGTTCTTGTGGTATTCTGTTTTTTGTTTTTGTTTATTTTTGGTGAGTTTCTTTTTGTGTTTTACCTACCACCTTTTGGATTTGCCATTTTTTGTATTTTAGGATTTTTCTTTATTAAATACACCGTCTTAAGTACTGCTGTGTCTGCCTCATCTTCTGGGTTCTGCTGTCTATTCGTGGCTCAGTTGGTTAAGTGACTGTTTCTCACTCCGGAGACCCAGGTTCGAAACCGGGTCCTGACAGACAGGTAAAAATATCAGAGATAGGCTTAGCGATGATAGGTGCAGCAACCTTAAAGAAGAAAGGGTCTAAACCATGACCCAGATGTTTTTTTGGGGTCAAGTATCAGTAGCTCTTCTAGCACCTCGGACTCAGTGACTGCCTGCAGGGAGAAACTTTGTAGCGGGGCAGGGGGAAAAGAGGAAGAAGCATCAGGATAGTCGCATTAAAAGGGGTGGGAGATGAGGGCATGTTGGACGGACAAGGAGAGACGTTACAGCCTAGTTCTAAATAAGAATAACCTTATTACTCAGTACTTTGTTGAAGCACCTTTGGCAACGATTACAGCATTGAGCCTTCTTGGGTACGACGCTACAAGCTTGGCACACTTGTGTATTTGGGGAGTTTCTCCCATTCTTCTCTGCAGATCCTATCAAGCTCTGTCAGGTTGGATGGGGAGTGTCACTACACAGCTATTTCAAAGTCTCTCCAGAGATGTTCGATTGGGTTCAAGTCCAGGCTCTGGCTGGGCCACTCAAGGACATGTAGAGACTTGTCCCGAAGTCACTCCTGCATTATCTTGGCTGTGTGCTTTGGGTCGTTGTCCTGTTGGAAGGTGAACATTTGCCCCAGACTGAGGTCCTGAGCGCTCTGGAGCAGGTTTTCATCAAGGATCTCTCTGTAATTTACTCTGGTCATCTTTCCCTCGACCCTGACTAGTCTCCCCGTCCCTGGCGCTGAAAAACATCCCCACAGCATGATGCTGCCACCACCATGCTTCACCGTAGGATGGTGCCAGGTTTCCTCTAGACGTGATGCTTGGCATTCAGAACTAAGATTCAATCTTGGTTTCATCAGACTAGAGAATCTTGTTTCCATGGCCCGAGAGTCCTTTAGGTGACTTTTGGCTCCAAGTGGGCTGTCATGTGCCTTTTACTGAGGAGTGGCTTCCGTCTGGCCATCCTACCATAAATGCCTGATTGGTGGAGTGCTGCAGAGATGGAGTGCTGCAGAGGAACTCTGGAGCTGTGTCGGAGTGACCATCAGGTTCTTGGTCACCTCCCTGGCCAAGGCCCTTCTTCCCCCAATTGCTCAGATTGGCCGGGCGGACAGCGTTTGGTGGTTCTAAACTTCTTCCATTTAAGAATAATGGAGGCCACTGTGTTCTTGGGGACCATCAATGCTGCAAAACATTTTTGGTACCCTTCCCCAGATCTATGGTTTGACACAATCCTGCTCTACAGACAATTCCTTCGACCTCATGGCTTGGTTTATGCTCTGCACTGTCAACTGTGGAACCTATTATAGACAGGTGTGTGCCTTTGCAAATCATGTCCAATCAATTGAATTTACCACAGGTGGACTCCAAACAAGTTGTAGAAACATCTCAAGGATGATCAGTAGAAACAGGATGCACCTGAGCTGAATTTTGATTCTCATAGCAAAGGCAAAGGGTCCGAATAATTATGAAAAAAGTCAAGGGGTCTGAATAATTTTTCTGTAACACACCTGATAGTCACTATGGTTTTAGTTCTACAATCCCCCTACATTGAGTCTGAGAACTGCAGGCACACAGCTGCCACAAAGGAATGCTTTCCACAAGAGATGTGCTGTGTATAGTATTTTTAATTTACCCCTGAAAATCATATTTTGCCATTCCATTGTGTGGGTTGTTGTCTTACAGTTGATGTAGCTTGTGTCATTGAGGCTAATCATGATTTAATAGTTATTCATTTAAAATCTGAATTTGAGCATTTCAGGCGCACGAACATTTCAAATACCAGTATTGAAAAGTTTCACAACCAAAAAAGTAAATAAAATATTTCAAATTGAGTACCCAGAAAACACATTGTAGAATGAGTAGATCACTACATCAACACATTTTAGCATCATAACTCAGAACAGAAAATAAAAGGAAATGAAATTGACTACTCATTTAACAAACATTTCCCTTTTCAAAAAGATGACAGTCTATGTAGACAGGCTCCTGGATCTCCTCTTTAATGACATCAACCTTGATCCAGCGGCATATGTACAGAAGCTGTGCGAGCTCTCCAACCCAGGACTCCTGTCTGCCCAGTGTGAGTGGCCTGACAAGGAGGAGGCAATAGCTGGATTTGTCTCCAGGTTCAATCTTGGGGATGACAGAAGCCAAGTGGGTGACTGTAGCCTGCTTGATTGAAGCGGGGTACATGGGTCCCTCTCCTCTCCCACTTCCCTCCCCATAGTTGGTAGTTGGTTGCATCTCCTAAAGTTTTTTCAAGCATTCAGAAGGGAGATGAGTGTTACAAATTGCACAAATGATTGTGTCCTACACACTGTTGGGTGGCCGGGTGACTATATTGGACTTATGGCTCTATTTTTTTTAAATGTAAAATGATGTCTCATCATTATTTCTCACCTTTATTTCTCATGTGTATTCATGTTCATGTTAAACTGTAAACGTAATCAATATTTCTGCTATGCTGGCCTATTGTAAACTAACAAAAACATGTCTGATCAATACATGCAATTCTGAACATATTGTCATTTATAATGCTAATACAGAGGCACCAATAAATTGTCCAGTACACTTATTTTCTACTGTCTTCATGTACATTCCTTTATGTCTAAGCTTCTAAGGTGACTCAGGCTTTACTAATTCTTGTGAAGCAGTGTATCAGTGAACTGTATTCTGTAATAAGTTACAAAACAATACAAATGCAATTGTGTATTGCTGTTGTTTGTCTAATATCCAACAGCCCATGATCAGCTCTGTTGACCATGAGAGCATTTTGCAGAGAAAATGGGTTAAGGCATACTATTTAGGCTCTCAATGACATGTGATCCATTGTTTACCATGTCATCAATGACATGTGGCCCATTGTTTACCTTGTTACCTGGCAACAACCACAAGGTTCAAAGAGCTGTCAGTCAAGGCGAGCTCATGCATATACAGTAAGCTCCCCGCCCACTCAGCCTGCTCTTTCGGGCTTCCTGATAGTTAGAGATGAGAGAAGAGGTACAATTTCTTCAGTTCTCCTTTATCATCAAATAGGGCTCCCGAGTGGCGCAGCTGTCGAAGGTACTGCATCTCAGTGCAAGAGGTGTCACTGCAGTCCCTGGTTTGAATCCAGGCTGAATCTTACTTGGGAAATAAGATGACTATTTGGGACCTTTTAAGAAAGCTGAAGCTCATTTACTGCATTTCTATACAATCTGAAAACTCTCAAATGCTATTTGGAGAATAGCAAAAACAAGCCAAAATGACCCCAGCCATTATCACATTGGTTGCTGTAGTTTCATTCACCTCAGTCAGTCTACAAACACATAGCCTATTAGCTATACATTTAGCTGCTACACATTAACTCACATGAACTCAGCACCAGACTATAAACTATAATTTAATACTTACAGAGGGAGCAGAAAAAGTATTTTATGAACAAAAGGCAAATAAATAAGTTTGTTTTACATAACTTATTTTTTTGCAGTTTTACAGTTAATTTCCTGCAATTGTACACATTTTGCCATGTGGGGGGACATTTTTTTCCCCTGTTTTTAAGCAGATTTTCTGCAATTCTATACGTTTTGCCAGGACTTATTGTGTAGGGTGTTCACCCATAAAATGATGAATTAATTCAAGGTTTAAATAAATATGTCTATGGAATGGAAAATTCAGTCAGAAGTCCAAACCCCATGTATCTACCATATATGTTTCAAAAGTTAGAGACAATTTACTCTCAGAATGTTTAGAGTGAATGGAATGTCATCACAGGCATAATCAAAAAGTGGTCACTTAAGCAATAAGGCCCGACGGGGTGTGATATATGGCCAATATACCATGGCTAAGGCATATTCTTATGCACAACTCAACGCGAGTGCCTGGACACAACCCTTAGCCAAGGTATATTGGCCATATATCACAAACCCCCGAGGTGCCTTACTGCTATGATAAACTGGTACCAACATAATTAGAGCAGTAAAAATAAATGTTTTGTCATACCCATGGTATACGGTCTGATATACCACGGCTTTCAGCCAATCAGCATTCAGGGTTTGAACCACCCCATTTATAAAGCTTAATAGAACTCTGTGGCGCTGCTCCACGGCAGAACGGCGCTAACTTCGAATGTCTACTGGCAAGCTAACTAGTGGCTGCAGTTTTGTGAGTGAAAAGATCATATTTTTCGAAATAAAATCTACAGAAAACAAAACTAAATGTATATTTATTTTCAAAGCTAACAGGCTGAATATCAATATCCAACCTCTGCAAAGAGCATCTGTTTTCCTGTTTTCATTGTGTATTTCTGAGTCTTTCCCTTTAAATCGTGATAGAAACGGCCCTCACAACGTAGATTGATCGCCATTATGGGCAATGAAAGCCAAGGATCTGGAGGTGACAATGACAAAATTATTTTGATTGGTCCAACCAGCAGATAACACCTCCAAATGGTGCCACCTCACAACACCAAATATGGAAGAGAACCAGGAGCGGCGCAGTCTAAACTAGCAACGATCACAGCAAATTAACGTTCTTATTTCATCAACATTGTCACGTACAAGTCTATTAAGGTTATAATATTGTAGAGAACAATCTAATGATTAATTTTATGTCATTTATAATGACATAAGGTATAGAAAACTACATTTTGACATTAATTTCATAGCACCCTCTTGAATCGTGAAACTGCATTGTACAGCAATGAGTGAATGACCTATATTACTACATTAAATATGATATCTGAGTGAGAGTGACTAACTAAATCAATGGGGGTCCCCTGGAGGTCAGGGCCCCTGGGCATGTGCCCTGTGTGCCCGGTCGGTAATTAGGCCATGATTACTTCAAGTTTAGATAGCTGGCTAGACTAACTGGACTGATTTACCAATCTAAAAAATGTTAAATGACATGGTCCAATTGAGTGAACGTCAGTGAGTGACATAAAACAAGAGAAAAACTTCTGATGCAAAACCAAGTTTCGAAATTGCACCTTGTGTATTCTACTATTCTAACCCTCAACAGTAAGTTGAGACCCCGACTGAGTAGCAGGTGTCCATATACTTGGTAATGTAGTACATATATATACAGTGCATTCGGAAAGTATTCAGAGCCCTTGACTTTTTCCAAATTGTGTTAGGATACAGCCTTATTCTAAAATTGATTAAATAAATGTTTTCCTCATCAATCTACACACAATACCCCATTATGACAAAGTGAAAACAGGTTTTTAAAAATGCCTTGATGACAACTTTGCACACTCTTGGTATTCACTCAACCAGCTTCATGAGCAATTATTTTCCAACAGTCTTGAAGGTGTTCCTCCATATGCTGAGCACTTGTTGGATGCCTTTCCTTCACTATGCGGTTCAACTCATCCCAAACCATCTCAATTGGGTTGAGTTCATATGATTGTGGAGGCCAGGTCGTTTGATACAGCACTCTCCTTGGTCAAATAGCCCTTACACAGCCTGGGGGTGTGTCTTGGATCATTGTCATGTTGAAAGACAAATGATAGTCCCACTAAGCGCAAACCAGATGGGATGGAGTATCGCTGCAGAATGCTGTGGTAGCCATGCTGGTGCCTTTAATTCTAAATAAATCATAGACAGTGTCACCAGCAAAGCGCCCCCACACCATCACAACTCTTCCTCCAAGCTTCACGGTGGGAACCACACATGCAGAGATCATCCGCTCATCTACTCTGCTACTCTGCGTCTCACAAAGACAAGGCGGTTGGAACAAAAAATCTCAAATTTGGGTTCATCAGACCAAAGGACAGATTTCCACCGGTCTAATGTCCATTTCTCGTGTTTCTTGACCCAAGCAAGTCTCTTCTTCTTATTCGTGTCCTTAAGTAGTGGTTTCTTTTCAGCAATTCGACCATGAAGGCCTGATTCACGCAGTCTCCTCTGAACAGTCGATGTAGAGTTGTTTGTGTTACTTGAACTCTGTGAAGCATTTATTTGGGCTGCAATCTGAGGTGCAGTTAATTGCTGATTTCTGAGGCTAGTAAATCTAATGAACTTATCCTCTGCAACAGAGATAACTCTGGGTCTTTCATTCCTGTGGCAGTCCTCATGAGAGCCAGTTTCATAACAGCGCTTAAAGTACTGATGGGCTGTCATTTCTCTTTGCTTATTTGATATGTTCTTGCCATAATATGGACTTGGTCTTTTACCAAGTAGGGCTATATTCTGTATACCAACACTACCTTGTCACAACACAACTGATTCACTTTTAACAAGGCACACCTGTTAATTGAAAATTGAAATGCATTCCAGGTGACTACCTCATGAAGCTGGTTGAGAGAATGTCAAGAGTATGCAAAGCTGTCATCAAGGCAAAGGGTAGCTACTTTTAAGAATCACACATTAAAATATATTTTGATTTGTTTAACACTTTTTTGGTTACTACATGATTCCATATGTGTTATGTCATAGTTTTGACGTCTTGACTATTATTTTACAATGGAGAAAATAGTTTAAAAAATAAACAAAAACCCTTGAATGAATAGGTGTATCCAAACTTTTGACTGGTGTTGTATTTATACAGTTAAAGTCGGATGTTTACATACACCTTAGCCAAATACATTTAAACTCAGTTTTTCACAATTCCTGACATTTAATCCTAGTGAAAATTCCCTGTCTTAGGTCAGTTAGGATCACCACTTTATTTGAAGAATGTGAAATGTCAGGATAATAGTGGAGAGAATGATTTATTTCAGATTTGATTTCTTTCATCACATTCCCAGTGGGTCAGAAGTTTACATGCACTCAATTAGTATTTGGTACATTGCCTTAAAATTGTTTAACTTGGGTCAAATGTTACGGGTAGCCTCCCACAAGCTTCCCACAGTAAGTTGGGTGAATTTTGGCCCATTCCTCCTGACAGAGCTGGTGTAACAGAGTCAGGTTTGTAGGCCTACTTGCTCGCATGCACTATTTTAGTTCTGCCCACAAATTATCTATAGGATTGAGGTCAGGGCTTTGTGATGGCCCCTCCAATACCTTGACTTTGTTCTCCTTAATCCATTTTGCCACAACTTTGGAAGTATGCTTGGGGTCATTGTCCATTTGGAAGACCCCATTTGCAACCAAACTTTAACTTCCTGACTGATGTCTTGAGATGTTGCTTCAATATATCCACATAATTTTCCATCTATTTTGTGAAGTGCATCAGTCCCTCCTGTAGCAAAGCACCCCCACAACATGATGCTGCCACCCCCATGCTTCACGGTTGGGATGGTGTTCGTCGGCTTGCAAGCCTCCCCCTTTTTCCTCCAAAGATAACGATGGTCATTGTGGCCAACAGTTCTACTTTTGCTTCATCAGAACAAAGGACATTTCTCCAAAAAGTAAGATCTTTGTCCCCATGTGCAGTTGCAAACCGTAGTCTGGCTTTTTTATGGCGGTTTTGGAGCAATGGCATCTTCCTTGCTGAGCGGCCATTCAGGTTATGTCAATATAGGACTCGTTTTACTGTGGATATAGATACTTTTGTTCCTGTTTCCTCCCACATCTTTACAAGGTCCTTTGCTGTTGTTCTGGGATTGATTTGCACTTTTTGCACCAAAGTATGTTCATCTCTAGGAGATAGAACGCGTCTCCTTCCTGAGTGGTATGACAGCTGCGTGGTCCCATGGTGTTTATACTTGCGTACTATTGTTTGTACAGATGAACGTGGTACCTTCAGGCGTTTGGAAATTGCTCCCAAGGATGAACCAGACTTGTGGAGGTCTACAATTTTCTTTCTTAGTTCTTGGCTAATTTCTTTTGATTTTCCCATGATGTCAAGCAAAGAGGCACTGAGTTTGAAGGTAGGCCTTGAAATACATACACAGGAACACCTCCAATTTACTCCAATTATGTCAATTAGCCGATCAGAAGCTTCTAAAGCCATGACATCATTTTCTGGAATTTTCCAAGCTGTTTAAAGGCAATGTCAACTTAGTGTATGTAAACATCTGACCCAATGGAATTGTGATACAGTGAATTATAAGTTAAATAATCTGTCTGTAAACAATTGTTGGAAAAATGACTTGTGTCATGCACAAAGTAGATGCCCTAACCGGCTTGCCAAAACTATAGTTTGTTTACAAGAAATTTGTAGAGTGGTTGAAAAACTACTTTTAATGACTCCAATCTAAGTGTATGTAAACTTCTGACTTCAACTGTATACATTTTATATAATTGTATTTTTACAGAACTCCGAACCTCGATGTCCTCATATGTAACTTCGGCCCTGATGATGACTGCTATTTTGATAAAGCCTTGCTCAGGAACATAGCTTTGATAAGATCTCATACTCTACTTTTGAAATGGTGAATGAATCAGTGTCACTGAAGGAAAGAGAAGTGAAAGATAGTTTGCAGAAAGACCAGAGTTCTAAATCTATTTTGACGTTTTTTTTCATCTAGTGGTAACAAGCACACTATAGAAATTGATGCGATCCAAACAAGAATTATATTTTGAGCAGAACACAACATGCTAGAATGACTCATTTTTGTCTGACATTTTTTTGGACCACCCAAAGTTCACTGTGGATTCTGACTTGAGTGTTCTACTGCTTATCCATATGCAAATGTCACTGCTTTACTGAGAGAGTTCTGCCCAGTCTGTAATAATAGACACGTCTTGAACACACAATTCAAAGCCTTTGTCAGCTGCATCAATGACTCACAACATTTCTATAACTCAAACTGTCATCCACCACCCTCCAAAGAGAATCTCCAAGGAAGAGCCTTACAGGATGTGGGCCTTTTAAGGCAGAACCTTACTCTCGGCTTCTGCCAAAGAAAATACACTATGTTTTTGCCAGTAGCTGTGAATATTGACAATGGCCTCATTTTTTACATGTATTTTTATTAAAAAATGTAACCTCTTGGCAAGTCAGTTAAGAACAAATTCTTATTTACAATGACGGCCTACACCGGCCAAACCCGGAAGACGCTGGGCAAATTGTGCGCCGCCCTATGGGACTCCCAATCACAGCCGGTTGTGATACAGCCTGAATGTAGGTTTCATTATCTCGCCCTCATCCCCATCAGCCTAAATTGGATAATTAGATGTTGGTTTTTCTATTCATGTGGTCATGGTACGATCTTATCATGGGCGCCATTTCTGGAGAAAAACCTGTGGAATATGGCAATCTGCTTTCTGCTTTTCCATTGATTACACCGGCGAATTGTGTGGTCTGTGGTCCGGTATGGGAACTGGCATGGTGCCGCTCGTTGTGTGTTTGTGTAGGGGCTTAGTTCAGGTCCCAGTTGTGACATAAGGCTGTCACATCTCATTTCCACATCCCTGGGGACAGCAAGGAGCCTCAGATCTGGTTTACAATGAGGCAGGAACAGGGTACAGGGCTGGCTACAGGGCTGGCTGGCTACCGTTTTCCCCCAAACAATTATATGGTTTAGCAAGAAATGTGGACCTTTAGTTTTGTACAGTACCTTTGGAAAGTAATTCAGACCCCTTGACTTTTTCCACATTTTGTTACATTACAGCCTTATTCTAAAATAGATTAAATATTAGTTTTTTTTCAGCAATCGACACACAATACGCCATAATAACAAAGGGAAAATAAGTTTGTTGACATTTTTGCAAATGTATAAAAAAAACTGAAATACCTTATAAGTATTCAGACCCTTTTCTATGAGACTCGAAATTAAGTTCAGGTTCATCCTGTTTCCATTGATCATCCATGAGATGTTTCTACAACTTGATTGGCATCAACCTGTGGTAAATTCAATTTGACATGATTTGGAAAGGCACAAAACGGTCTATATAAGGTCCCACAGTTGACAGTGCATGTCAGAGTAAAAAACAAACCATGAGGTCGAAGGAATTTTCTGTAATGCTCAGAGACAGGATTGTGTCGAGGCACAGATCTAGGGAAGGGTACCAAAGCATTGAAGGTCCCAAAGAACACAAACAGAAGAAGCTTGGAACCACCAAGACTCTTTCTAGAGCTGGCCGCCTGACCAAACTGAGCAATCGGGGGAGAAGGGCCTTGGTCAGGGAGGTGACCAAGAACCTGATGGTCACTCTGACAGAGCTCTAGAGTTCCTCTGTGGAGATGGGAGAACCTTCCAGAAGGACAACCATCTCTGCAGCACTCCACCAATCCACCAAGCCAGACGGAAGCCACTCCTCAGTAAAAGTCACATGAGAGCCCTCTTGGAGTTTGCCAAAAGGCAAGATTCTCTAGTCTGATGAAACCAAGATTGAACAGTTTGGTGGCAGGGCCTGGGAGACTAGTCAGGATCGAGGCAAAGATGAATGGAGCAAAGTACAGAGAGATCCTTGATGAAAACCTGCTTCAGAGCACTCAGGACCTCAGACTGGGGCGAAGGTTCACCTTCCAACAGGACAACGACCCTAAGCACACAGCCAAGACAAGGCAGGAATGGCTTCAGGACAAGTCTCTGAATGTCTTTGAGTGGCCCAGCCAGGGCCCGGACTTGAACCCGATCGAACATATCTGGTGAGACCTGAAAATAGCTGTACAGCAAAGCAGAGCTTGAGAGGATCTGCAACTTTGGTTTTAGAAGTGGGGGGGGGGGGGGGGGAGAGAAGTGGGGGGGACATAATTATTGTTATTATTATTCATTTTTATTTTTTATCCAGTCAGATAAACACTCCAAACAGCCTACCTGACCTCTCAAAGGCGTCCGCGTGGTCCTAAAGCACGCCATTGCCTAATTGTGTATCACATTCCAATGGTAAAACTGGGGGGGACAAAAATGCCATTTCAGAATGTGGGGTGGGACATGTCTCGTCCCCAATGAAAGTTGCACCCCTGATTTTGTACATTGACAGTGGTGCTCCATTCTGGCCTGATCTCTACCTCCATATCTGTAAAGAGGAAATGATATGCCCAGTACACAGCTTTAGAGTTGAAGAAGTTACGTCAGGATGAGTCTTTTTCTGGTGACATGTACAGACAACTATCTGATTTCTTCTGCTGCCTGATTGTTGTTTTGCCTTCTCTTGTTGTATGTCCAATTGTTGTCTGACTACAGAGATGTCTGGTATGCTGATGGGCCTACTGTTCCCTTTAATCGGCATCTAGTAATCCATGCAGATATGTCTGAGGTGAAGGACTGTGACCTGATCCTTACCCCAGTCAGTATTGTCTTTTCGGGAACTGTTTTGGTGAGATAAACTATATGGTATGAAACCACATGGCTCTTGAGGTGTATCAGCATGTTATGATAAACAGGACATCCTTGTTAGTGAATGATGTTGCTACTGATATTTTTTTCTACGATGATTCCGATGGTCAGAGCAGAGGACCGATTTAGAATCCAAACTGTCACAACCGACATTCTACCAAGAAACAAGATAAACCACCAACAAGATTATTATGTTGTGGTAGATTGGTTAGGACCCATTTTAGATTTGTCTGGAAGAAGGCTATGTAACAAACCGTTGGAACCACAGAGCCGGATCTGTCTTTTCCTACTAGCACTGATAACTAGCTGATAATTTCTTTATTGAGGAAAAATGTATGACTGTGAAATATGGCGCTCTCACCTCGCTCATTATAAGAACGTCTGCATAATGACTCAAATATAAACTGACCCATTGTCCCCCTAGTCTTAGTACTGTCCTGCTAAGAAATACAGCAGGTCCTGCTGATGACAGCTTGGCATTAGAAGAACATCTTGTAGCTAGCTGGAGTGTGTGGCTGCTCCTGGTAATCGACGGTACCGCTATCGCTCGAACACAGGCCGGTCAGGCCAAAGGCAGGTGGAGATAGCGCTTCAGCACCAACGGAAACACAAGAGGGACTGCCAGATAAGGGGCCACGACCACTCTCCCCAGGCTCCAGGTCTATGTGATAGGCAGAGTGAATTCTCAGAAAGAATGACACTGCTCAGGGAAATGCTTTGCGCCCCAACCTCTTTTCACTTGTTCTTTTTTCGGACGAATGTGAAACACACTACGGTAGAGAGATCTACCATAAGAGCGGCTTTATAATCAGCAGCTGCTCTGTAGAATTGGTTGAAGACAAACAATTATTCCTGTCCCCATTTTACTAATCTCGTCCCCCCAGGGAACTGTGTCCAAACTTCTCAGGTCTGGAGAAGTGGAGACTGAAACTCCAGTCACCAGAAACTCACACCACCAGATGACATCTACACCTGTATGTCTGGTATTAACATCTTGGATTCAATAATGCCTACGCATAACGATGGACAACCACTACAGTGTCTTTTAAAAAATCTATGATTTATGTTGTTCACTCCTGTCCAGCATGTCCTAACTTCTGCACTTAGTCATGCTTTTCTGAGGAGTGTTTATGACCCAAAACTGTTTACAGACTGTTAGAGGAGGTTGGAGACAGAGAGACCAGGACAAACACTCTTATCTGTAGTGGACCCATTTACCTTTACATCTGTGTCACTCATGTCTGAGTCTTTAGCATATCTATAGATAACGATACATTAGATGTACGGAAGAAAACATTCCTCCTATGGAGAAAACTGGAAGATTTCAGTGTTACAAGACATAACTGTGAATGCCTTAAATGTTTTGTTTGAGAGAAGTTTCTCAGAACAAATTATTATTGAGTCTGTCATTTGAATCAACATGTTATTAACATGTTCACATCACATTGTCAACATGGCTGTATTGCATCAATCTTCCATAAGGTGACATGGCTGGGCCCTAATATGGGAGATGCCAGTCATATTTTATGGATGAGGAGATGATAGCTGTGAGCAGCATTATAATTCTGTTAATCTAGCCCAGGGCCAGGCTTATCCTGTTCACCATTCCAATTAAGATTTTCATTAACTGGTCCAAATGATAGACTGGTGATCTTTGTGTTCCCGTGGAACAGGCTTGGCCTCTTTTAAGACGTGTTCCTGCTTTTGTTAGATTGCAGTTGCATCACCAAAAACATTTTAATGTGAATTAGTTGTAGCCTAATATTTAGCTATATTGTCATGTGTGCTCTCTATTCTGTTTTGGGTCATGTTTTACATGAATTTGTATAGATGCTACGTAGTAACAAATCATTTGAATTCCTTGGTGCAATTACATGCAAGCAGCAAATAGTAAATATACAAACGGAATATTCATGTATTGTCTCATGCACCTTATCAGAGCAGTTACCATGTACAGCTGGGTAACTTCCTTCTGTACCAAAGTAGTTTTCAAGTAGTTGCATGGCATAAGAGCTACTGAATGCTGTCACGTCCTGTGTAGTTTTGTATGAGATATTCTATAAAGTAACAGTAGTAAAAAATGAATAAAGACATCAATGGAAATCTTTTTACAAGGTTTTATCCAAAATGCTGACATAAATCATGTCTAACCAATGCCAGCTCTAATTACTGGTTTGAATATGAGGGGAGGAGCTTGTGTGTGACAAGTAACACTGAGCACTTGCACTTTCAAACACCTGAAGGGAATTCAGTTCTAAATCTCATAATCGGTTAAATAACAGGCCCATCTTCCTGTCTGCATTTCAAAGACCAACAGATTGAATTTACAGTAGACTTGGTGAAAAGGGGAGGCATTAGATAATAACATTATGAAACAGCTTGCTTCAGCAGAGCCATGCACAAGATTCAAACAGTACCCTAACATCACAAAAGCATGTTACAAATTACCAAATTCATAGATTATATAATGCCAACCCTACAATTGACATGTTTGCTATACAGCTCAACAAGTATTTGCATATAGACACATTTCAGCTTTATAAACCAGATATAAATCAATGAAAAAAGGTCCTGTATTTCCCTCCTGTTTGGCCATCACCATATAGCCACTCAAGGGTGTGTATGTTTTCTACTGATAAGTCTATATTGCGCTCAACATACAAATCGACTTGAGAGTGTTGACAACTGTCATTCTCATTGAAACCAGGTTGAATGAGTCATGTTCATTCACGGGACCTGGAGAACAGAGCAGAGAGCAGAGCACATATCACCTGAGTAGGCTCTTTCTGTACCTGACAGCCCAAGACATGCCGGGGCACGGGCATTCACATGCTCTCACTCTATTCCTTTAACATCACAAATACATTGGGCCAATGGGCAATAGGACCGGGTGTCAGGTTTTAAAATCAAAAGCCACATGAGTGTGAACATTGCCAGGTTTTGACTATGGGAGTTTTACACCCAGTGGTTTAACCTAAAAACCCACAGCTTGGCCCCGGGAAAAGACTGCAATTCATTTATTGTAAGTATGGGGTGGCAGGTAGCCTAGTGGTTAGAGCATTGGGCCAGTAACTAAAAGGTTGCTAGGATATGTCCCAGAGTTTACAAGGTAAAAATCTGTCGTTCTGTCCCTGAACAAGGCAGTTAACCCACTGTTCATAGGCCGTCAATGTAAATACAAATTTGTTCTTAACTGACTTGCCTAGTTAAATAAAGGTTCAATAAAAAAATAAAAAATAAAAAGTGTTTGTTGTCAAGACAATATTTGGCTTCTCAGATGATACCACGGCTTTGCTTCCAGTTGGTTCATTCCCCCAACGGCATTAGCTACCCTACTGTAGAGTACCAAGACCACACACAGGATGCTCATTTGAGTGTCTTAACAAAAAGATAAATACTGTATAAAAAATGTGCTATTAACAATTGTAATGTTAAAAAGCTCTTTTCAGTGAATGGTCGGTCTCTTGAGATTCTTGTAGAATAATAGAAAGGCAATGACACACACATCTGATAAAATAGACATCCCAGAGTCTCTGTTGTGGATAAGGGCCTTGCTTTGTCCCACGACACTCAACATGACAATGGCAACCTCATTGACAACTGAGTATATGCATTGGTTTCACGGGGAACCGTATTAAACTAGTGAGGTGTTTGTCGACAAGGGCATGTAGAGTACTTATACTTACACCTGGTAGTCATTAGAATGGTCATGAGTATCACTGCAATAAACCCCACTGACTGTGATATATCGAATTTCTGTCTCAACATCCCTTCAACACTGACAATGGAATGGAAATTACAATGGAAATGCGGATGGAGAACATAGGCTAGATATTTGAAAATCTATTTTAAAGGCCTCATCCAGTCATTTCGCTAATTCAAGTTAGTAACTTCCTTCAAACTGCAAGCACATACATAAAAAGTGTATCCACAAGTTAATCTGAATCTGGGGATGTAGATAAAGGGCCTTATTGCCAGAATCCCAAAACAGTCCCTTTTCTATCCATGTTGCTCTCAGCTCAGTGGACTAAGGAAATAATTGTGGGTCACAATGCCAGAAAGTCTATGTCCAATGAGCATGATATTAGCATGTGGTACACTATCCACCAAGGTTTCAGCTCAGTCAGGTCAAGTGTGAATGGGTAACAGTTAGGGTAAAGCAGAGAACAAACGAACCAGCAGCTATCACGGAGTCTCTCTGGGCGTCTGCCTATTAGCAGCCCAAATGCTTCCATGGCAACCTGCAGGATTATAGGATGGACCGGTTCCACCTGTTTGGTTTAGGAGCAGTGCCACAAGTCTGCTCTGATGAACTACCCAGGATTATTCTGTCAACTGTCAATATGAGTTTGTTTTACCCAGCAAGAGAGAGCCATTAATAGTGTACTTACAGTGCCTTCAGAACGTTTTCATACCCCTTGACTTATTTCACATTTTGTTGTGTTACAGCCTGAATTCGAAATGGATAACATTTCTTTTATTTTCTCACCTATCTATACACAATACCCCAGAAAGACAAAGTGAAAACATGTTTTTAGAAATATTTGCAAATGTATTGAAAATTAAATACAAAAATATTTCATTTACATAAGTATTCAGACCCACGAGTCAATACCTGTTACAATCATCTTTGGCAGCAATTACATCTGTGAGTCTTAAGAGTTTTGCACACCTGGATTGTCACGCCTTGGTCATTGTATTTTGTGTTTTCGTTATATATTTGGTTAGGCCAGGGTGTGACATGGGTTTATATATTTTATTTTCGTATTGGGGTTTGTAGTATTTGGGATTGCGGCTGAGTAGGGGTGTTGTATAGGCTTGGCTGCCTGAGGCGGTTCTCAATCAGAGTCAGGTGATTCTCGTTGTCTCTGATTGGGACCGTATTTAGGTAGCCTGGTTTTCACTTTGTATTTCGTGGGTGATTGTTCCTGTCTCTGTGTTAGTGTTCACCAGACAGGCTATATAGGTTTTTCACGTTCCGTTTGTTGTTTTTGTATTTATAAGTTATTTCATGTATCGTCATTTGTTTCATTAAAGACATGAGTAACCAACACGCTGCATTTCGGTCCGACTTTCTTGCGACAAACGAAGAACGTCGTTACAGAATCACCCACCACACACGGACCGAGCAGCGTGTTAACAGGTGGCTGGAGCAGCGAAGGGAGGACGTTATGGACAGCAGAGGCTTGGAGTATACGACGTGGGAAGAAATAGACAGGTGGGCGGCCGACCCAGAGAGAGTGCCGGAGCCCGCCTGGGATTCGCTGGAGCAGTGCGAAGAGGGCTATAGGAGAATGGAGTCGAAAAGAAAGACACGGCGGCGCAGAGCGAAACCCGAAAATCAGCCCCAAAAATTTATTGGGGGGGGCTCAGAGGGAGAGTGGCTAAGTCAGGAGACAGACCTGAGCCAACTCTCCCTGTTTATCGTGAGGAGCCAAGGAGGAGACCAGAACCGGTGTTGGAGTTGAGCGAAGCAGAGACTGTGAAGGAGTTAATGGGGAAATTGGAGGAGAGAGTAATGAGGGAGTTGCTAGTTTGGTGCTTTAGGTATAAGATTCGTCCGACGGAGCGTGTCGGGGATTTAATGGCACCTGGGTCAGCGCTCCATACTAGTCCTGAGGTGCGTGTTAGTCGGCTGGTGAAAAATGTGCCAGCCTCATGCACTAGGCCTCCTGTGTACCTACCTAGCCTTGCACGTCCTGTGCCAGTCCTGCTCTCAGGCTCTCCAGTACACCTTCACGGTCCAGTCCATCCTGTGCCACCTTCACACACCAGTCCTCCGATGGTAGCTCCTCGCACCATGCTTCCTGTGCGTGTCCTCGATCCAGTACCACCAGTTCCAGTACCACGCACCAGGCCTTCAGTGCGCCTCGCCTGTTCAGCGCAGCCAGCGCTTTCTCCCTCTCCTGCGCTGTCGGAGTCTCCCGCCTGTTCAGCGTTTCTAGAGCCTTCTTCCTCTACAGCGCTGCCGGAGCCTCCTGCCTGTTCGGAGCAGCCTGAGCTGCCAGTCTGCATGGAGCAGCTAGAGCTGCCAGTCTGCATGGAGCAGCCAGAGCTGCCAGTCTGCATGGAGCAGCTAGAGCTGCCAGTCTGCATGGAGCAGCCAGAGTTGCCAGTCTGCATGGAGCAGCTAGAGCTGCCAGTCTGCATGGAGCAGCTAGAGCTGCCAGTCTGCATGGGGCAGCCAGAGCTGTCAGTCTGCTTGGAGCAGCCAGAGTTGCCAGTCTGCATGGAGTTGCCAGTCTGCATGGAGTTGCCAGTCTGCATGGAGTTGCCAGTCTGCATGGAGTTGCCAGTCTGCAAGGAGCTGCCAGTCTGCAAGGAGCTGCCAGTCGGCAAGGAGCTGCCAAAGCTGTTAGTCTGCAAGAAGCCGCCAGAGCTGTCAATCTGTATGGAGCAGCCAGAGCCGCCAGTCAGCATGGAGCAGCCAGAGCCGCCAGTCAGCATGGAGCAACCAGAGCCGTCAGCCAGCATGAAGCAGCCAGAGCCGTCAGTCTGCCAGACTCTTCCAGATCAGCCAATCAGCAAGACTCTTCCAGATCTGCCAGTCAGCCAGACTCTTCCAGATCTGCCAGTCAGCCAGACTCTTCCAGATCTGCCAGTCAGCCAGACTCTTCCAGATCTGCCAGTCAGCCAGACTCTTCCAGATCTGCCAGTCTGCCAGACTCTTCCAGATCTGCCAGTCAGCCAGACTCTTCCAGATCTGCCAGTCTGCCAGACTCTTCCAGATCTGCCAGTCAGCCAGACTCTTCCAGATCTGCCAGTCTGCCAGACTCTTCCAGATCTGCCAGTCAGCCAGACTCTTCCAGACCTGCCAGTCTGCCAGACTCTTCCAGATCTGCCAGTCAGCCAGACTCTTCCAGATCTGCCAGTCAGCCAGACTCTTCCAGATCTGCCAGTCACCCAGACTCTTCCAGATCTGCCAGTCAGCCAGACTCTTCCAGATCTGCCAGTCAGCCAGACTCTTCCAGATCTGCCAGTCAGCCAGACTCTTCCAGATCTGCTATTCAGCCAGACTCTTCCAGATCCGCCAGTCAGCCAGGATCTGCCGGATTCAACTGCCTGGCTGGGCTTCCTCTCAGTACTGGGCTTCCTCTCAGTACTGGGCTGCCCCTCAGTCCCGAGCTGCCCCTCAGTCCCGAGCTGCCCCTCAGTCCCGAGCTGCCCCTCAGTCCCGAGCTGCTCCTCAGTCACGAGCTGCTCCTCAGTTCAGTGGGGTTCTGGGTGAGGACTATTAGGCCATGGTCGGCGGCGAGGGTGGATCATCCCAGGACGCGAAGGGGAGGAACTATGACATTTATGGAGTGGGGTCCACGTCCTGAGCCGGAACCGCCACCATGGACAGACGCCCACCCAGACCCTCCCTACGGTTTTGAGGTGCGTCCGGGAGTCCGCACCTTAGGGGGGGGGTTCTGTCACGCCTTGGTCATTGTATTTTGTGTTTTCGTTATATATTTGGTTAGGCCAGGGTGTGACATGGGTTTATATATTGTATTTTCGTATTGGGGTTTGTAGTATTTGGGATTGCGGCTGAGTAGGGGTGTTGTATAGGCTTGGCTGCCTGAGGCGGTTCTCAATCAGAGTCAGGTGATTCTCGTTGTCTCTGATTGGGAACCGTATTTAGGTAGCCTGGTTTTCACTTTGTATTTTGTGGGTGATTGTTCCTGTCTCTGTGTTAGTGTTCACCAGACAGGCTGTATAGGTTATTCACGTTCCGTTTGTTGTTTTTGTATTTATAAGTTATTTCATGTATCGTCATTTGTTTCATTAAAGACATGAGTAACCAACACGCTGCATTTCGGTCCGAATTTCTTGCGACAAACGAAGAACGCCATTACATGGATTGTACAAAATTTGTACTTGCCATAGATTTTCAAGCTTATTTAAGTCAAAACTGTAACTAGGCCAATCAGGAACATTCAATGTTGTCTTGGCAAGAAACTCCAGTGTATATTTTGTTTTACGTTCTCCTGCTGAAAGGTGAATTTGTCTGTTTGAAAGCAGACTGAACCAGGTTCATCTAGGATTTTGCCTGTGCTTAGCTCTATTTTGTTTATTTTTATTAAAAAAACTCCCTTGCAGAAGACAAACATACCCATAACAAGATGCAGCCATCACCATTCTTGAAAATATGAAGAGTGGTACAAGGTGATGTGTTGTGTTGATTTTCCCCAAACATGACGCTTTGTATTCTGGACATAAGGTTAATTTCTTTGCAACATTTTTTGCAGTATTACATGCTGACCAGACCGGACACGTCGCGTTCGCGAGCTTTGCAAAATAATTGTACATATGTTATTCAATCATTGCGCGAAAGTTTGTGTGGCAAGGCGCTAAAAGTCCTGCCTCTCAAATCTCCTCATTGGTTTTTAGGAGCATATACCCACGTGGGTGATTGAAAGATTAACTGACGTCCACACTCCAGTCGGTGGTAGTAATGCACCATAAAGTTGGTTGCCAACCGCCATATAAAGCCCAAAGAAGAAAAAGAAGCCTGAAGGAAGGAGGAGAGATGATGAGAAATGAATTCGGTTTACAGTTTTATCTGTGGGTTAATTGTTGGAGTAGAGGACCTTGTGCATTTCAGGTAAAATAACAACCCATGTTTATATCCCAGGACAAATTATCTAGCAACAACAAGCTAGCTAGCTAAATTGCCATAAATGTTTAATGGTTTTCGACCTGTCTGTGGTTCAGAGTTTGTTTTGATATTTCAACCTGCGTGTCCTGATCATGTCTGGGTATAAAAAAGTCATGCGCAAGCGCACGAGTGGTTTGGTCAGCATGTTACTTCAGTGCATTATTGCAAACAGGATGAATGTTTTGGCATATTTTTATTCTGTACAGGCTTCCTTCTTTTCACACTGTCATTTAGGTTAGCATTGTGGAGTAACTACAATGTTGTTGATCCATCCTTAAATGTCTCCTATCACAGCCATTAAACTCTGTAACTGTAAAGTCACTACTGGCCTTATGGTGAAATCCCTGACCAGTTTCCTTCCTCTCCGGCAACAGAGTTAGAAAGGACACCTGTATCTTCATAGTGACTGGGTGTATTGATACACCATCCACAATTAACTTAATAACTGCACCATACTCAAAGGAATATTCACTGTCTACTTATTTTCATCTTTTACCCACCTACTAACAGGTGCCCTTCTTTGTGTGTAAAACCTCCCTGGTCTTTGTGGTTGAATCTGTATTTGAAATTCGCTGCTCGACTGAGGGACCTTACAGATAATTGTTTGTGTGGGGTACAGAGATGAGATAGTCATAAAAAACAAGTTAAACACTATTATTGAACACAGCGTGAGTCCATGCAACTTATTATGTGACTTGTTCAGCACATTTTTACTCCTGAACTTATTTAGGCCTGCCATAACATATGGGTTGAATACTTATTGACTCAATACATATCCGATTTTTTATTTTTTATTAATTTGTAAAAATGTCTAAAAACATAATTCCGCTTTGACATTATGGGATATTGTGTGTAGACCAGTGTCATCTCAATGTAATACATTTTGAATTCAGGCTGTAACACAACAAAATGTAGAAAAAGTGAAGGGGTGTGAATACTTTCTGGAGTCACTGTAGGGAATGTACAAAGTTAAGAGCAAGGATATTGCATAATGTCTAGAGACAAAGTTAATTGATTGTATCCAGACAACTGCAACACATTAGCTGATATTGAACAAAATTAACCTTCTGACTATCATTTCTAAACAATCATTCAATAACACTAGGTTTAAAAAAAAAATGACATAGAGAGGATATCTCGTCAGGAGGCCTGGTGTGTGTTCTATAGCCTTCGGTTTCCATTAATAGAAAGCCCTATCATTACAAATCGGTTTCTCTTTTGAGAAAAACAACTGAAAATGTACACCTTTTTCAGTACTGTAATATAATGCACAGTGCAGTGCAGCTGTAGAAACACACTCTCCTCAACCTCCAGGGCATTAACTGATAACCATCACACAAACCATCTCAGTTGCTACAGATGGGTCCGTTTTCAACTAGTAGCTGGCTTGTTCAATGAATAGATTACATTTTGCTTCCCTTTTCAGTAGAAAACATGTTTTCTATGAAGTTGAACATGTGCTCTTTATGACAGAATGTTAAAATTAGGTGAACATTTGTAGTTTTTTACCAAGATACACTACCCAAAATCAGTGGTGGCCACTGATTGGCTGAATACCCGGGGCTTGAGGTGGTTGGAGTTGTCAACAAAGCACCATGACAGAAATATGATGGCAAGTTTTCAAACTACTGGTAGTTTCTTTGAGAAAATATATAAAGCGATCTGT
Source organism: Oncorhynchus masou masou (assembly GCF_036934945.1). Classification (NCBI taxonomy): domain Eukaryota; kingdom Metazoa; phylum Chordata; class Actinopteri; order Salmoniformes; family Salmonidae; genus Oncorhynchus; species Oncorhynchus masou. The sequence continues at coordinate 22,320,699 of NC_088228.1, read as the reverse complement.
ACATTTAAACAACAGCATAAATACGCCTATTTGACTTTTGCATGTGAAAAACCGAATGACCACTGCTGCACATGCTGCCACTGTTTTGAGCAGATTAGATTAAACTATTTAGAATGAGCAGCCAACTCACGAATGAACGAGTGCACCAGGGAGAACGCAACAAGAGTTAATACGCAATAAGTGAAAACACATTATCTAACTGGGGATAGCTAGTTAACATAATGTCACAAAACTGGGGATAGCTCGTTAACATAATGTCACAAAGCATGATGCACTAGTCAGTTAACTTTCATTCTGAAATAATGTCATATTTCCGAGTTAGTCAGATATTAGTTTAGAACGACTTGAAATTGGCATGGGAGCTAACTGTCAAGCAAGCTGCTTGTCAAAGATAACTGGATAATTTGACCCCCAAAAATCGAACAAACTATTTCTCAATGTTCCCAACATTTACTGTAACCGGCCAATTAAGTTTTATACTGTTTTAGTCCACATAACATGTCGCCCTGTCACCTACAGTAGAACATGATGAACAACAGGGAAAATAATACAGTTGGCCATGCTTTATTTGTCCTACTAGATCTGCAATGAAAAGGTTCTAGCAAGTGTATCTCTCTGTCCTTAGACTCTTGTTGGATGTAGTTGTCCTAAACTCCCATGACTGTTATGATTATTTATTTACAATTTACTTTTTTATTTTGGCACCATCTGTACATGATAGAGCAGATCTAGTCTCACATGTGGAAGTAAGCCGTTTGGCATGAGAGACTCATTGGAGGGAGGAGATGAGAGCAGACCCCGAAGTTCTGACTGAACGGACGCACATTTGAGCATCTCAGGATTGCCCATTTACTTTGTGCTGTTATAATTTATCATTTGAAATCCTGTGATTTATTGGCAGTTTCCCCTCATAGCAAATAGCTGGCAATACAATCCAAGCAATCAATGCACGGCTATGTGCCCAAGGAGGCGGATCTGCTGCTGCTGGCAGTCACTGAGGGGCAGAGTAGTAAGTAACTGAACAGCTTGTTTTGAACAATAGCTTTTTTCAACAGGAAACTGTACACATTTACCGCACCTTTATGAGCATTTGAAAGATAATCCATGAATTCTGTAATATATACAGTTAAAGTCGGAAGTTTACATACACTTAGGTTGGAGTCATTAAAACTTGTTTTTCAACCACTCCACAAATCTCTTGTTAACAAACTATAGTTTTGGCAAGTCCGTTAGGACATCTACTTTGTACATGACACAAGTCATTTTTCCAACAATTGTTTACAGACAGAGTATTTCACTTATCATTCACTGTATCACAATTCCAGTGGGTCAGAAGTTTACATACACTAAGTTGACTGTGCCTTTAAACAGCTTAGAAAATTCCCAAAAATTATGTCATGGCTTTAGAAGCTTCTGATAGGCTAATTGACATCATTTGAGTCAATTGGAGGTGTACCTGTGTATGTATTTCAAGGCCTACCTTCAAACTCAGTGATTCTTTGCTTGACATCATGGGAAAATCAAAATAAATCAGCCAAGACCTCAGAAAAAAGATTGTAGACCTCCACAAGTCAGGTTCATCCTTGGGAGCAATTTCCAAATGCCTAAAGGAACCTCGTTCATCTGTACAAATAATAGTACACAAGTATAAACAACATGGGACCACGCAGCCGTCATACCGCTCAGGAAGGAGATGCATTCTGTCTCCTAGAGATGAATGTACTTTGGTGCGAAAAGTGCAAATCAATCCCAGAACAACAGCAAAGGACCTTGTGAAGATGCTGGAGGAAACAGGTACAATATATATCCAGAGTTAAACGAGTCCTATATCGACATAACCTGAAAGGCCGCTCAGCAAGGAAGAAACCACTGCTCCAAAACCACCATAAAAAAGACAGACTATGGTTTGCAACTGCACAAAGATCGTACTTTTTGGAGCAATGTCCTCTGGTCTGATGAAACAAAAATAGAACTGTTTGGCCATAATGACCATTGTTATGTTTGGAGGAAAAATGGGGAGGCTTGCAAGCCGAAGAACACCATCCCAACCGTGAAGCACGGGTGTGGCAGCATCATGTTGTGGGGGTGCTTTGCTTCAGGAGGGACTGGTGCACTTCGCAAAGTAGATGGCATCATGAGAATGGAAAATTATGTGGATATACTGAAGCAACATCTCAAGACATCAGTCAGGAAGTTAAAGCTTGGACGCAAATGGGTCTTTCAAATGGAGAATGACCCCAAGCATACTTCAAAAGTTGTGGCAAAATGGATTAAGGACAACAAAGTCAAGGTATTGGAGTGGCCATCACAAAGCCCTGACCTCAATCCTATAGAAAATTTGTGGACAGAACTGAAAAAGCATGTGCGAGCAAGGAGGCCTACAAACCTGACTCAGTTATGGCAGATCTGTCAGCAGGAATGAGCCAAAATTCACCCAACTTATTGTGGGAAGCTTGTGGAAGGCTACCCGAAACATTTGATCCAAGTTAAACAATTTAAGTAATGCTACCAAATACTAATTGAGTGTATGTAAACTTCTGACCCACTGGGAATGTGATGAAATAAATAAAAGCTGTGATGAATGTGATGAAATAAAGTGGTGATCCTAACTGATCTAAGATAGGGAATTTTTTACTAGGATTACATTTCAGGAATTGTGGAAAAACTGAGTTTAAATGTATTTGGCTACGGTGTGTGGAAACTGCCGACTTCAACTGTATACAGTACCAGTCAAAAGCTTGGACACACCTACTCATTCCAGGGGTTTTCTTTGTTTTGACTATTTTCTACATTGTAGAATAATTGTGAAGATATCAAAACTATGAAATAGCACATATTGAATCATGTACAGTAGTAACCAAAAAAGTGTTCAACAAATATTTTTGATTCTTAAACGTAGCCACCCTTTGCCTTGATGACAGCTTTGCACACTCTTGGCATTCTCTCAACCAGCTTCCTTAGGAATGCTTTTCCAACAGTCTTGAAGGTGTTCCCACATATGCTGAGCAGTTGTTGGCTGCTTTTCCTTCACTCTGTGGTCAAACTCATCCCAAACCATCTCAATTGGGTTGAGGTCGGGTGATTGTGGAGGCCAGGCCATCTGATGCAGCACTCCATCACTCTCCTTGGTCAAATAGCCTTTACACAGCCTGGAGGTATGTTTTGGGTCCTGTTGAAAAACATATGATATTCCCACTAAGCGCTAACCAGATGGGATGGAGTATCGCTGCAGAATGCTGTGGTAGCCATGCTAGTTAAGTGTGCCTTGAATTCCATCACACCTCCTCCATGCTTCATGGTCGGAACCACACATGCGGAGATCATCCGCACACCTACTCTTTATCGCAGAAAGACACGGCGGTTGGAACCAAAAAACTCAAATTTTGACTCATCAGACCAAAGGACAGATTTCCACCGGTCTGTTTCTTGGACAAAGCAAGTCTCTTGTCATTATTGGTGTCCTTCAGCAGTTGTTTCTTTGCAGCAATTCGGCCATGAAGCCTGATTCACACAGTCTTCTCTGAACAGTCGATGTTGAGATGTGTCTGTTACTTGTACTCTGTGAAGCATTTATTTGGGCTGCAATCTGAGGTGCAGTTAACTCTAATGAACTTATCCTCTGCAGCAGAGGAAATTCTGGGTCTTCCTTACCTGTGGCGGTCCTCATGAGAGCCTATTTCATCATAGAGCTTGATGAACCTTTCAAAGTTCTTCACATTTTCTAGAATGACAGCTCTTCATGACTTAAAGTAATGACAGACGGTCATTTCTCTTTGCTTATTTGAGCTGTTCTTGTTATAATATGGACATGAACTTTTACCAAATAGGGCTATCTTCTGCATACTAGCCCTACCTTGTAACAACACAACTGATTGGCTGAAATGCATTAAGAAGGAAAGAAATTACACAAATTAACTTTTACTATCCCAAGGCACACCTGTTAATTGAAATGCATTCCAGGTGACTACCTCATGAAGCTGGTTGAGAGAATGCCAAGAGTGTGCAAAGCTGTCATCAAGGCAGTGGGTGGCTACTTTGAAGAATCTCAAATATAAAATCTATTTAGATTTGTTTAACATTTTTGTTGGTTACCACATGATTTCCTATGTGTTATTGCATAGTTTTGAAGTCTTCACTATTATTCTATAATGTAGAAAATAGAAAAAAATAAAGAAAAATCCTTGAATGAACAGGTGTGTCCAAACTTTTGACTGGTACTGTATTTACTTTTTTATAAAAATTATTTCCCTTTTTTTTTCAATCACAAGTGGGGCACCACCCTTAAACACCCTAATGGTGGGCCACTGCTGTCCAAAATGTACTCTATTCATGGAATGACCCAGCTATCAAGGATAATTCGATTTTAGACAAAACATGACAATAACACAAAATGGAACATTGTTGTTGTGCTGTGTGAGTTTTCTATGGAAATGCCAAGTCTGCAGACAGACAAAAAGCTAACTGAAATTAGTGCAGTATTTTTATGGAGTCAAGAAGCAGAAAAAGAAAGTGGCTGAAGTTTTGAAAGCCAGAAAGAGCATTGCATTTTAGCAGAGACTCCAGTTAGTGACTCAATCTTTCTTTTGCGCGACTAAATTCTTACTGCAGCAGTAGAATATGAAAAGCTGTAGAACAGATAGGAGAACAAATCATGTTTTTTTCCAGGTATTTCCCCCATTGTTAGTAAGTAGGAGAGCGAGGAGGCCTGAAGCAGGTCCTCTTGGGCTGTCTTTTTGACCCCAGACAGATGCAGACACAGAGAGACGGTTTTGTGTCCCCAGACAACGGTTCATACAGAGCCGGCAAGGGCAATTACATCCCAGGACAAAGGACCCAAGAGGGGGATGAGTGACTGAGAACAGGACCCTGGCTGGGTCAGGAGCCACCAGGAGCCAGTGAAAGCAGCATAATGTAAAACTCTGTGGAAAGAGATGGACATCCCTGAAAAACCACTGTGCAAAGAGACAGTGAAGGCCAAGTCAGCTTCAGTATCATTATAGTGCCATACACCTCCACTCAACCTTCCCATCCCAACCCCCACCCCATCTCCACCTCGTAATATCAGTGTGAAACTACCAGCTGAGAGCAAACATCCCTACTCCTAAAGTCTTCCGCATGCTTCGGTTCAGCTGAATGATTGTGCTCACATACTCCCGAGTGTGCCTGGTATACATCCTTAAAAGACATTCGATTGAAAAACAAGAAAAAACTGCAATAATATGGTTTGTCCATCTTGGGATGCTGTAGCCAGTATACACTTCCTCAAAATAGTCTGAATGAATCTAAAAAAACTCAAATCTGTCATTCATTTTGACATTTTTTGTTTGCTGGGAAGAGCTTAGTCGCGCATTTTTACAATTAAGATGCTTGGAGCAGTATTTCTCAAGTAACATTTTTTTTTAGCATTAAAACGATTTCTCGTTGAATGACAACCAACACTTCATTAAAAATCTCTACTGTTGACCAATCACAGACGACGTGGCGTAGACTTCAGCTGTTTTGAATGGGAAACATGCAGATGCCTTTATCCTGCTCTGTCTCAGTGTAGCAGTGTTTCTGTTCCTCCTCACCCCCAGTAGTCGTCGTTATAATGGTAAACTGCTACTGGAAACTGTTAAGTATTCTGATCTTATTAAGTGTGAACTAGAAATTTGTTAGCACTCAATACTACAAAAACACTTTATACATGCCGGGTACTATACTGAACAAGAATAGAAATGCAACATGTAAAGTGTTGGTCCCATGTTTCATGAGCCGAAAAACAAAATTCCAGAAATGTTCAATACGCACAAAAAGCTTATTTCTCTCAAATTGTGTACACAAATTTGTTTACATTCCCGTTTGTGAGCATTTCTCATATGCCAAGATAATCCATCTACCTGACAGGTGTGGCATATCAAGAAACGGATAAAACAGCATGATCATTACACAGGTGCACCTTGTGCTGGGGGACAATAAAAGGCCATTCTAAAATGTGCAGTTTTGTCACACAACACAATGCCGCAGATGTCATGCTGACTCTAGGAATGTCCGCCAAAGCTGTTGGCAGAGAATTGAAAGTTAATTTATCTACCATAAACTGCCTCCAATGTTGTTTTAGAGAATTTGGCAGTACGTCCAACCAGCTTCACAACCGCAAATCACGTATAACCACGACGGCCCAGGACATCCACATCTGGCTTCTTTACCTGCGGGATCATCTGATGGGGGTGCTGAGGAGTATTTCTGTCTGTAATAAAGCCATTTTGATTGGCTGGGCTTGGCTCCCCAGTGGGTGGGCCTGGCTGCCAAGTGGGTGGTCCCAAGCCCTCCAAGACCCACCCATGGCTGCACCCCTGCCCAGTCATGTGAAATACATAGATTAGGGCCTAATGAATTTATTTCAATAGACGGATTTCCTTATATGAACTGTAACTCAGTAAAACCTTTGAAATTATTGCATGTTGCGTTTATATTTTTGTTCAGTATAGATAGTTAGGGGTTTGATAAACACATTTTTTAAATGTACTAGATGTTCACAGAAAGCCAGCAGGTTCCAGCACAGTCCAGACAACAGACTATTTAACAAAGCAGGCGTGTGCACTCAGGAAGAGCTGAATTACTGATTACCAAGTCAGCCAACCGGCCACTTCCCAGCCAGTGTTATTACTTTTCTTTTCCCATGATTATTCCAAGATTCTGTATTTGTTCCTACTTCCTCTCTCCTTGACCAATGGCCTCACCTCCTTTGATATATCAGAAAAGGTAGCGCTTCTGTGTGGCTTTTTCATGTCATGCAAAGCAGCGTATTTATATTAGATAGTGTGGGTTTTCCCTCTGCTTCTGTGATGGAGGATAATTACTAGTGACTGGAGTCACCAGATTAGATTGTAATTGATTTGTCAAAGTGCCTGAGTGAAACTACAGGAAGACAAACAGAACAGTGGGAAAGACTAACAGAACAGTGGGAAAAGAGGGGGAAGAAGAAGAAATACAGACTACAGCATGTCCCAACCACTTCTAGGTTATTATTATCATGCATCAAAGAGAGAGAAGAAGGATGTAGGATGGTCTAATGACCCACACAACACACCATGATGAAAGGACCAACAACATTTTAAATATGTTCAAATTAAAATATCTTTTAAAAGGTTTCCGAAGCGAAACAGGACAACAATCAGTAAAAATCTCTAATTGTGTGCTCTGTCCTGAGACTGTTGTGGGTATGGGGTATCTAGCCAGGCTGCTGTCCTTTGTCCCCACACACAAACACACACACAATAACCCACAAACACACACTAGTAACCTGTGTCTGTTTCTCTCAATCTAGCAGACAGGTCTGTTGGCTCCTGGTTGGGACATTTAACCAGTCATGTAGTGATTGAGATCTCGTCTCAAGTCTTTTCTCCTCTGGCCTTTGTTATTGTCAAGTCTCCTTCAGGAGACAGAGAAGAGAAGCCTTCTAGGCTTGTTCAGACAGATAACATGGTCAGCAGGCTAAGAGAAGATGGAACAGGAAAGCGGGCAGTGATGGTGGGCACAAATATTTACTTGGTCACATGAACACACTTTTGTCCAAAGAGAGAGGTGTCTCTCCATGGTCCATGGATGGGGTAAAAAGAGTGATATGGCTGCCAAGGATTGTACAGTAACCTTAACTACTGCTGTACGGGAATCAACCTCCATATTGCTGAGAAAGCGTGATATTTGATTCGATTTTAAACAGACACGGTCCATCTGTCTTAGTTTGTGATGACTGACAGTCATGTGGTAGAGAGGGTGAACCAATTACAGGGCAGAATGTTGAGTGATTCAAAAAGAAAAGGTGGTCATCACCCATCAGAGAAGACGTGGAGTCGATTCTGCAGAATGTATGTGACTAAACAAAAAAATATTTGATAAAGCCACAATCTGTAATCTTGACAGTTGTCTTTGGGTGTGAAACAGATCTACAGTGCATTCAGAAAGTATTCAGACCCCTTGACTTTTTCCACATTTTGTTACGTTACAGCATTATCCTAAAAGATTTTTAAAATCTACACAAAATACCCCATAAAGACAAACAAAAAACAGGTTTTTAGAAATGCTTGCAAATTTATAAAAAATAAATATTGAAATATTACATTGACATAAGCATTCAGACCCTTTACTCAATACTTTCTGAAGGACCTTTGGTACTGATTACAGCCTCGAGTCTTCTTGGGTAGGATGCTACAGGCTTGGAACACCTGTGTTTGGGGAGTTTCTTCTCATTCTTCTCGGCAGATTCTCTCAAACTCTGTCAGGTTTGATGGGGAGCGTCACTGAACAGCTATTTTCAGCTCTCTCCAGAGATGTTCGATCGGGTTCAAGTCTGGGCTCTGGCTGGGCCACTCAAGGACATTCAGAGACTTGTCCCGAAGCCACTCCTGCATTGTCTTGGCTGTGTGCTTAGGATTGTTGTTCTGTTGGAAGGTTAACCTTCACCCCAGTCTGAGGTTCTGAGCGCTCTGGAGCAGGTTTTCATCAAGGATCTCTCAGTACTTTGCTCCGTTCATCTTTGCCTCGATCCTGACTAAAAATGAAAAACAATCCCCACAGCATTTCTGCTGTGAATCATTTCTGCCTCCACCATGCTTCACTGTAGGGATGGTGCCAGGTTTCCTCCAGACGTGACGCTTGGCATTCAGGACAAACAGTTCAATCTTGGTTTCATCAGACCAGAGAATCTTGTTTCACATGGTCTGAGAGTCCTTTAGGTGCCTTTTGGTAAACTCCAAGAGGGCTGTCATGTGCCTTCTATGGACGAGTGGCTTCCGTCTGGCCACTCTACCATAAAGGCTTGATTGGTGGAGTGCTGCAGAGATGGTTGTCCTTCTGGAAAGTTGTCCCATCTACACAGAGGAACTCTGGAGCTCTGTCAGAGTGACCATCGGGTTCTTGGTCACCTCCCTGACCAAGGCCCTTATCCTCCAATTGTTCAGTTGAGTCTCCAGCAAGAGTCTTGGTGGTTCCAAACTTCTTCCATTTAAGAATGATGGGGGACATTGTATTCTTGGGGACCTTCAATGCTGGAAAAAATGTTTGTGCCTCGACACAATCCTGTTTCAGAGCTCTACGGACAATTCCTTCGACCTCATGGCTTGATTTTTGCTCCCCATGCACTGTCAACTGTGGTACCTTATATATACTGTAGACATGTGTGTGCCTTTCCAAATCATCTCCAATCAATTGAATTTACCACAGGTGGACTCCAATCAAGTTGTAGAAAGATCTCAAGAATGATCATTGGAAACAGGATGCACGTGAGCTCAATTTCGAGTCTCATAGCATTGGGTCTGAATACTTATGTAAATAAGTTATTTCTGATTTTTAATTTTTAATACATTTACATTTTATTTTTAAAACAACAGTTTTTGCTTTGTCATAATGGGGTATTGTGTGTAGATTGATGAGGAAAAACATGTATTCGCTCAACTTTAGAATAAGGCTGTAAGTAACAAAATGTGGAAAAAGACAAGCGGTCTGAATTCTTTCCGAATGCACTGTTCCTTGTCATTTGAATTTAATTAATGCCTTTCTTTAAATCTCATTTGTAAAACACATTTATCAGCAACAGATCCTGCATGATTAAATAACCTTTTCATATATACTCATTAGTAGAAACATTACATCCATTCAATTTTCCAAATCTGGTCAAAATAAATGCATCATATACAAAGCCCATTGAAACTGCTTTGTGGTGTGAATGCAAAAAACGCCAGTGTGTGGTGTGAATGCAAAAACGCCAGTGTGTGGTGTGAATGCAGTCTACTCTGCAAAAAAACATGTATCTTTGGACATAAACCCATTTGTGTAAACAACATGTCTACTGTACATGTATGACCATATCATGAGTGTGAACCACTCACTGGCGTTTTTGTAAACTCTATAAAATGTCAACTACTTCAGAGTGCTGAAAGATCTGATTGAATGGTTGTCCATATTTGACAAATGTTTGCGTTTAACTTTTTGTTTTTAGAAGCAAAAATGTTTGTCTAGAGTATCTGTTTGTCAACTCCGTCAGTGGCGTGTCAAAACTATTACTGACGGCTAACCTCCATAAGATGTTTTTGGTCAAAATTCTGAAAAAAGATTGCAATTACTGTTCTGCAACATATGCTTAAACATTAAAGTATTTGCTATGCCAGACCTAGTGGATAATGTTTGATTTATACATATTGTGTGTGTTTTCTAAATCTGGCAGACCCTCGCGAAACTGCGCTATGCCACTGGGACCACAGCTGTGTGGAAACAAATCATACTTTTCCACAACCTCTGTTATGTTATTTTGCAAGCTAAAACTTATAATCACAATAATACGTCATTGTGAGATATGGTTTAGGTTATTGAATAATTACAGTCCATAGAGAACAAGACGATGTTTGTAATGAGCTGCTTGCAAAATAACAAATTAAGTCCCATCGTAGATTTCCTTGTGAGTAAAATTAAATATATCCACAAAGGTAGGCCATGGCACTGTCTGCTAAACGGAAATCTTCATAAATGTTTAGAAAACAGAAGGATACTTACTCTATTTGAACACGGAGAAATACAAAAGGAGAAACGTGACCCTACCAGCCATTCTTATCTTAATTTCTATTTGTCCTAGATGTCTTGGGCTGATATTGTATTTGATAATACAAGATAGGAATTAGCTTTCTATTGTTGTTCCTTTAAATCTAGAAATATACACTTTAGAATAGGCTGGTATAAGTTATATCATGAACATCGTCAACAATTGGTTTCGTTTTGGTTGACATTGAGCCAAAACATAAAAACGTCTATCTGCTGGACATGAAATTGCCTGGTTGAGTCTGTATGACACCGTAAAAAAAGAAAGCACGTGCGAGTGCATGTGTAATAGGCGCGCAGGAGAGTGAAAGTGGAGGAAAAAAGTCCAGTTTTTCCTCAGGAAACGAACTCCATTTCCACTTGGCTCCAGACACAACGGTTACTCCGGAGTCTGATTTGCGTAGGACGTTTAAAAATAACGGGGTATAAAGACATGGTCACACATAGCAGGAATTGGGCAGTCCACTCCGCACACGAGCTCTAGATAGGTTATGAGTCTCTGGTTTAAAGATGATTCACACATATCTCTTACTCATAATGTTTTATTTCAATTAGAAACTCCTTATTGTATGTTTAATGTAGTCTATTTAATTTATTTATATATATATAGATAGCGTGGTGGTGCATGGCACTTGAAGCACAACTTTAGCTGTTCAACAAAAGTTTCACATATGTTTTCTGCAGCTGGTGACATCATGTTGAACATAAGACACTATTTGTTGAATTTCTCTTTAAACTATATATTTACAGGTTTAAAAAAACACTTTTAAAAACGTTCTTATATTTATACAAACACCTACATATTTAAACAATTCAACCTTGTCATCAGGGTGGCAAGCCTCGCAGCAGATGTTTCAACCACCTGTAATGCTCTATGCGCCAAGCACCTTGATGTGCATAATAATCAAGCCAATGAATGGGCTTGTTTATGTAAAGGTCATTAACACACGTGTACACTAACAGCTTTGTCTACCGTCAAGCTTAACACATTGTTTCGATGGCCCTGTTAATGGCACAAGTTCACACATTTCTAATTGTTTAAATGTTAAACAACTAGTGGATCACGTTGAGACAAATTAATGGTATTAGGCCTAGCCATAGATTGTCAAATCTTTGCAAGAAAATGTCACAGAGGGGTGAAACGAAACTCGAGAAGTAGCTGGATATTTAACTTTCAAAAGAATGCATTCAACAAGTTGTTCGACTTAACTCAGTTAGGCATAGGATTGCCTCTTTTTAAACACTTGAAATATGTATTTGAGTGGTCTAATTTAGAAGACCATTCTGTCATATTGAAGTTTAGAAACGTTAGAAACATGATTTCAGATCAATTGTATCAGATAAATTCTCAGATTATTGAACTAATTGCATAGCTTGTTCGCACAGGGTGAGTGTCGCCCCCTTCGGTTATACATGATGGAATCTTATGAGGAGCGGTTGGGTTTGTTTTGGCAAGGTCTCAAAAGTACTTGGTTTTGAGTGGGAAAGCAAAGGGAACAATGATTCAAACGAATATCAATACATATACACGTAGGACACATCTCCTTATAATAAATAATATGGTGTCAATAATACGGTGTCAATAATATTCTACTAGAATCATATTAATACATGGTTATTACATGATTATTATTATTGACTAATCATTTAATTGAAATATGAGTGTAGATTTGCAATTGTTGCAATTGTACACGTTGTACTTCACAAATCATAATGACAAAATAAACTTGGCTTTGTAAAAATGTAATATCATGACAGCTTTATCTGCAGTAAAACTTACTGAAAAGAATGTGTGTTATATGCCCCCATGCAACCTTTATTCTATTTAATTAAGCCCAACATGCTATGGCTTTTACTAAATACTATTTTGATATTTTGTAAGACTTTAAAAAATGCATTTCGCTAATTCAGACACTGGCATTTGGTGACAATACAGGACATGTAAAATAGTAGTTAGCCTACCTAAACACTTCACCCTATTGGTCGACAGGTGAGACACCCCCGCAAAGTCCTCCCAGTACTGGCTATAACAAGCTGTCCCTAGTCATCAGGACTTACATCGTTTGACTTGGATCGCAACCCATCGTATCGTTAGATGTTTTGGGGGTAAATCTGACAGTTTCGTTTGGTTTACTGAATTTGGACAGGAGTAAAAGGTTGAATATAATAACATTTTGCAATGGCTCTTGTTGATGCGATGCTGCAGTCGATTACTACGTTTTCCAGCAGTCCGACTATGGAGGAGAAGCAGTCTGCAATATTCCATGTAAGTGTAATTTTTTTAATGTAATTTCTTCAGCTGAAATTTGCTGAACATTTTTTATGTAATTTGGACGATATGTATAGCCTATTACACACATAAAAATATACAACTGTTTCGGAAAGAGGTTCTTGACTGAAACAATGTTTGAATGCCAATTTCGTTTTATTTGCATTATAGGACTGGAAAGTTGATGGTTGCCATACCAGCGCAACAGGTGACGATTTGAAATCCCAGATCGAAGTGGAGTTCAGTATTGTTGAATCACCTGCGGTGACCAGAGATGAAGACGACCTGGGGAAATTCTTGGATTTAGAGTTCATTTTATCCAACACCATTGGATCTGAAAGTGGAACCAATAACAACTTATCTTCTCAGCAGGCTTACTCCTACTCACTGCCTGAGTCCCCGGAAAGCTGCAGCACAGGGCATGACAGTGACGGCTCTCAATTTACACCCAACGCATACGGCAGCAGCAATTTCAACACAAGTCCTGGACACAGTCTGGTAGCCGAGCTGCTGACCCCCGAGATGAACTTTCATAGCGACTCACTGCTAGACTACAGCCTGAAACAGCCTGCCACGGACAGGCCGGAGTATACTGAACTGCGTGCCTTGAACACAGCCACTGCCACTGCAGTGCACTTTGAACTGACTAACTCTCATCCCATGGGATATAAAATAAAGACTGAAACCACTGAGCAGTCGTGCATGATGGCAGGTGACTTCATGGGACACACGTATGAACAGAAACACATGCGTTCCATGCACACAGCGTTCGCGCACCATCAACATACTGGTCAGGGGTTTGCATCTCACGACATGCAACAGAGTGTGTCCCGAGACGGGATGGGGCGCAAAGATTGTCACTTGGCAGAGATTAGCTCTCATCACCAGCATTCTCACATGGCACACCCGCAACAGTATGCCCCATATCCACCACAGTACGCCCATCACCAAGGTGAGCAACAGTACGGGATGTTTAGAGAGCCCATGCGGGTGCACCATCCGTCCATGCCGGGGGTGATATTGACACCACCATCATCGCCACTTTTGGAGTTCTACGCACCAGAAGATAGCAAACCCAAACGGGGCCGCAGGTCTTGGGCGAGAAAACGCACCGCGACGCACAGCTGCGAATTCCCTGGATGTGGGAAGACTTACACCAAGAGTTCCCATCTAAAGGCTCACATGCGAACACACACAGGTAATTATATTTTTCATTTTATATATTTTTCATTGATATCGGCTATGATGTAAAAAAAAAATGTTGGCTCCGTTTTTTTAATGATTTCCCACAACATGTAGCCTAACTGTAGTTTCTTTGTTATCCATAGGCGAGAAGCCATACCATTGCAATTGGGAAGGCTGCGGGTGGAAATTCGCGAGGTCTGACGAGCTGACGCGTCATTATAGAAAGCACACCGGTCACAGGCCTTTCCAGTGCCACTTGTGCGAGAGGGCATTCTCGCGCTCCGATCACCTTGCGCTGCACATGAAGAGGCACATGTAAACAGAGAAAGTTGGACTTTCAACGTTCTATTTTTGTATCATGGCGCATGACATGAGATGTAAATGCTTGTACATATTATCATTCTATTCTAAATTATGGTAATACAGTATTTAATTAAGGAGAAGAATAGCCTTTCTTGCTTGCTCTTCTATTTATGATTGTTGGTGACTGCTGATGGTTGCTATTTTGGCTTTTGAATTAAACCACTGAACAAGGGCAGGACCCAATATGTCTTTACATACTGTACATGTTAAAGCCCATCTATCACTTATTCCTACTGCATCATTTTGATACTTTCACATCAGGTCAGGGTTTTTCCTTTTTTGTTGCTTATTATAAGAAACACCATTATTTTTTTTCTATGGTTTTCTATACTTTTTACAATAAAATGATGTACATTTAAAAACGGATAGTTTTTTCTATTTAATAGTTTGAAAGCTTATTATGCTTCTCAAAGTGCTCTTAACTAAATCAGGCACTAAACATGGCTTTTCAATGTTTTATACATTTTGTTTAAATAATAATGCTAAAGTTGTATGGAAATATTGTCCGAAAACAGTACTAGATAAACTTGAAGTTCTGGGCAAAATATTTTTTTAAGTATACTTAAGGGCAATGCATTTTCATTCTTGGACAGCAACAAATTGTGTTTTACTCTGTAAGAGCAATATCTCTTAATTCGGATACTTTAAACTGCATCAAAGCAAATATTGTTTTGTAAAATCACCAAGACAAAGTGTTAAAAGAGCTCTGTGTTTTATGAAAATAAAATGATATGGAAATAAATAATTGTTTTTCTTTTTCATTTAACATGAATAGTGTTCACATTACAGTATTCAACAAAGGTCTGGCCCAGAAATGGATCTAGTATAAGAAAAACAGTCACATATTTGAATTCAAAATGAGAAAACCAAAATATGTGTGGCTCTTTAGATTGATATCTTACACTCTTAGAAAAATAAGTGCCATCTAGAACCTAAAACGGTTCTTCTGCTGTCCCCATAGGGAAACCCTTTGATGAACCCTTTTTCTTTCCAAGTAGAACCCTTTTGGGGTCCACGTAGAACCCTCTGTGGAAAAGGTTCTACATGTGACCCAAAAGGGTTGTACCTAAAAGCAAAAAGAGTTCTACTTGGATCCAAAAAGGGATCACCTATGGGGACAGCCAAAGAACCCTTTTGGAACCCTTTTTCTAAGAGTGTATTGTCAGCTGAGGGCAGGTTCACATCTTCTCTGAGTAATACTAATAATACTCTATTATACAGCATTTCACGCCAAAATGTTTGTACTTGTTGCCTCAAAACACAAGACACTTTATTTTTTGAATGTCAGCCCCATAAAGTACACTGCAACTGACGTTAACTTCAGTCTATAATCCATGTGCTCAAATTCTGAGCACAGGGATTATAAGAACGGCAGGTTGGAACCTACTTCCCTGCTTCTGAACCACCTATGTAATTTAATATTATTGCAAAGCCGAATGAAGAGATGCCATAACAACAGTTACGACTATATTTATAGTAATACACTGTAAATACGTGGATTTTTGGGTGCCACTATCCTGATTGGCTGAACAGAAGGCAAATGTCGCCCTCTCGTGTTCATTTTACCAACTTACATTTATTAGGCAACATTTAAAGTGAAAAATGCTTTAAATTCTATCACCTACCCCATGAGGGCAGTCCTGCACCATTACACTGATATAACCAAGCAGTAATACCTCCAGAATTCAATTGAGCCAAGTCAAAGCAAGGATATCCCTTTTTCTTTGGTCTTAGTATTCATGAAATGGAGTATATTTGTGTACATTAATTTCCAAAATGACATTAGCTCACACTTAACTAAATAGAAATACAAACACATGTGCTGACAAAAACTGATGATCTACACTGTAATAATATTGCAATTATAATATGGTCTCTTTATTCACGATTCATTCAGGATTATCCGTAATCATGGTTACATCGACATTAATGTAGAAGGGTTTAGAAACACATCCTATTCTTTTTCACAATAAAAGTGACTCCAAAATGACACAATGTATTATTTACCATTAATTTGTATTGAGCACAAAATCATCTGAAACACAATCAAAACAAACTGCAAAGTCACAAGCTTGTAAGCATTGTGTGCTAGGAATATGGGACCAAATTTTAAATTTTTCACTACTTTAATACACATACAAGTGAATTTGTCCCAATAAGTTTGGAGGGACTATGTACAGAAAGTGCTGCAATTTCTAAACTGTTCACCCAGTCTGCACTTTAGTTCTGGAATCAGAGCCAAAACAACAAAACATGTGTCACTGTCCCAATACTTTTGGAGCTATTACATGGCCAATATTGAGCTGAATAATACATATATCTGATATATGGGTGGTTCAACCTGGGTTTCACTTAGCATAGCGTGGGGGACACAATGTTTACTTGAAATGTGTCCCTTCCTATTCAACAGATAGGCATCCTAAGTGATTGGGTAACAAGGTTGCTTGTCTATGATTCTTATGTTTGTAGTGAATAAGGGTGTGCATAATTATTGATTGTTTCTCAAATATATCTAATTATTTTGGATAGTTGACAGCGCCATCCATTTGTGAATTGATCGCCCCCCATCTAGCTTCAGAGTTTGTTCTGTTAGGTGACCGAAACTGGGATATGCTTAACACCCCGGCAGTCCTACAATCTAAGCTAGATGCCCTCAATCTCACACAAATCATCAAGGAACCCACCAGGTACAACCCTAAATCTGTAAACAAGGGCACCCTCATAGACATCATCCTGACCAACTGGCCCTCCAAATACACCTCCGCTGTCTTCAACCAGGATCTCAGCGATCACTGCCTCATTGCCTGTATCCGCTACGGATCCGCAGTCAAACGACCACCCCTCATCACTGTCAAACGCTCCCTAAAACACTTCTGTGAGCAGGCCTTTCTAATAGACCTGGCCAGGGTATCCTGGAAGGACATTGACCTCATCCCGTCAGTTGAGGATGCCTGGTCATTCTTTAAAAGTAACTTCCTCACCATTTTAGATAAGCATGCGCCGTTCAAAAAATGCAGAACTAAGAACAGATATAGCCCTTGGTTCACTCCAGACCCGACTGCCCTCGACCAGCACAAAAACATCCTGTGGCGGACTGCAATAGCATCGAATAGTCCCTACGATATGCAACTGTTCAGGGAAGTCAGGAACCAATACACGCAGTCAGTCAGGAAAGCTAAGGCCAGCTTCTTCAGGCAGAAATTTGCATCCTGTAGCTCCAACTCCAAAAAGTTCTGGGACACTGTGAAGTCCATGGAGAACAAGAGCATCTCCACCCAGCTGCCCACTGCACTGAGGCTAGGTAACACGGTCACCACCGATAAATCCATGATTATCGAAAACTTCATCAAGCATTTCTCACCGGCTGGCCATGCCTTCCGCCTGGCTACTCCAACCTCGGCCAACAGCTACGTCCCCCCCCCCCCCAGCAGCTACTCGCCCAAGCCTCTCCAGGTTCTCCTTTACCCAAATCCAAATAGCAGATGTTCTGAAAGAGCTGCAAAACCTGGACCCTTACAAATCAGCTGGGCTTGACAATCTGGACCCTCTATTTCTGAAACTATCCGCCGCCATTGTTGCAACCCCTATTACCAGCCTGTTCAACCTCTCTTTCATATCGTCTGAGATCCCCAAGGATTGGAAAGCTGCCGCAGTCATCCCCCTCTTCAAAGGGGGAGACACCCTGGACCTAAACTGTTACAGACCTATATCCATCCTGCCCTGCCTATCTAAGGTCTTCGAAAGCCAAGTCTACAAACAGGTTACTGACCATCTCGAATCCCACCGTAACTTCTCCGCTGTGCAATCTGGTTTCCGAGCCGGTCACGGGTGCACCTCAGCCATGCTCGAGGTACTAAACGATATCATAACCGCCATCGATAAAAGACAGTACTGTGCAGCTCTCTTCATCGACCTTGCCAAGGCTTTCGACTCTGTCAATCACCATATTCTTATCGGCAGACTCAGTAGCCTCGGTTTTTCTGATGACTGCCTTGCCTGGTTCACCAACTACTTTGCAGACAGAGTTCAGTGTGGCAAATCGGAGGACATGCTGTCCGGTCCTCTGGCAGTCTCTATGGGGGTGCCACAGGGTTCAATTCTCGGGCCGACTCTTTTCTCTGTATATACAGTGCCTTGCGAAAGTATTCGGCCCCCTTGAACTTTGCGACCTTTTGCCACATTTCAGGCTTCAAACATAAAGATATAAAACTGTATTTTTTTGTGAAGAATCAACAACAAGTGGAACACAATCATGAAGTGGAACGACATTTATTGGATATTTCAAACTTTTTAACAAATCAAAAACTGAAAAATTGGGCGTGCAAAATTATTCAGCCCCCTTAAGTTAATACTTTGTAGCGCCACCTTTTGCTGCGATTACAGCTGTAAGTCGCTTGGGTATATCTCTATCAGTTTTGCACATCGAGAGACTGAAATTTTTTCCCATTCCTCCTTGCAAAACAGCTCGAGCTCAGTGAGGATGGATGGAGAGCATTTGTGAACAGCAGTTTTCAGTTCTTTCCACAGATTCTCGATTGGATTCAGGTCTGGACTTTGACTTGGCCATTCTAACACCTGGATATGTTTATTTTTGAACCATTCTATTGTAGATTTTGCTTTATGTTTTGGATCATTGTCTTGTTGGAAGACAAATCTCTGTCCCAGTCTCAGGTCTTTTGCAGACTCCATCAGGTTTTCTTCCAGAATGGTCCTGTATTTGGCTCCATCCATCTTCCCATCAATTTTAACCATCTTCCCTGTCCCTGCTGAAGAAAAGCAGGCCCAAACCATGATGCTGCCACCACCATGTTTGACAGTGGGGATGGTGTGGTCAGGGTGATGAGCTGTGTTGCTTTTACGCCAAACATAACATTTTGCATTGTTGCCAAAAAGTTACAGTTTGGTTTCATCTGACCAGAGCACCTTCTTCCACATGTTTGGTGTGTCTCCCAGGTGGCTTGTGGCAAACTTTAAACAATACTTTTTATGGATATCTTTAAGAAATGGCTTTCTTCTTGCCACTCTCCCATAAAGGCCAGATTTGTGCAATATACGACTGATTGTTGTCCTATGGACAGAGTCTCCCACCTCAGCTGTAGATCTCTGCAGTTCATCCAGAGTGATCATGGGCCTCTTGGCTGCATCTCTGATCAGTCTTCTCCTTGTATGAGCTGAAAGTTTAGAGGGACGGTCAGGTCTTGGTAGATTTGCAGTGGTCTGATACTCCTTCCATTTCAATATTATCGCTTGCACAGTGCTCCTTGGGATGTTTAAAGCTTGGGAAATCTTTTTTATCCAAATCCGGCTTTAAACTTCTTCACAACAGTATCTCGGACCTGCCTGGTGTGTTCCTTGTTCTTCATGATGCTCTCTGCGCTTTTAACGGACCTCTGAGACTATCACAGTGCAGGTGCATTTATACGGAGACTTGATTACACACAGGTGGATTGTATTTATCATCATTAGTCATTTAGGTCAACATTGGATCATTCAGAGATCCTCACTGAACTTCTGGAGAGAGTTTGCTGCACTGAAAGTAAAGGGGGCTGAATAATTTTGCACGCCCAATTTTTCAGTTTTTGATTTGTTAAAAAAGTTTGAAATATCCAATAAATGTCGTTCCACTTCATGATTGTGTCCCACTTGTTGTTGATTCTTCACAAAAAATACAGTTTTATATCTTTATGTTTGAAGCCTGAAATGTGGCAAAAGGTCGCAAAGTTCAAGGGGGCCGAATACTTTCGCAAGGCACTGTATCAATGATGTTGCTCTTGCTGCGGGCGATTCCCTGATCCACCTCTACGCAGACGACACCATTCTGTATACTTCCGGCCCGTCCTTGGACACTGTGCTATCTAACCTCCAAACGAGCTTCAATGCCATACAACACTCCTTCCGTGGCCTCCAACTGCTCTTAAACGCTAGTAAAACCAAATGCATGCTTTTCAACCGTTTGCTGCCTGCACCCGCACGCCCGACTAGCATCACCACCCTGGATGGTTCCGACCTTGAATATGTGGACATCTATAAGTACCTAGGTGTCTGGCTAGACTGTAAACTCTCCTTCCAGACTCATATCAAACATCTCCAATCGAAAATCAAATCTAGAGTCGGCATTCTATTCCGCAACAAAGCCTCCTTCACTCACGCCGCCAAACTTACCCTAGTAAAACTGACTATCCTACCGATCCTCGACTTCGGCGATGTCATCTACAAAATAGCTTCCAACACTCTACTCAGCAAACTGGATGCAGTTTATCACAGTGCCATCTGTTTTGTTACTAAAGTACCTTATACCACCCACCACTGCGACCTGTATGCTCTAGTCGGCTGGCCCTCGCTACGTATTCGTTGCCAGACCCACTGGCTCCAGGTCATCTACAAGTCCATGCTAGGTAAAGCTCCGCCTTATCTCAGTTCACTGGTCACGATGGCAACACCCACCCGTAGCACGCACTCCAGCAGGTGTATCTCACTGATCATCCCTAAAGCCAACACCTCTTTTGGCCGCCTTTCGTTCCAGTTCTCTGCTGCCTGTGACTGGAACGAATTGCAAAAATCGCTGAAGTTGGAGACTTTTATCTCCCTCACCAAATTCAAACATCTGCTATCTGAGCAGCTAACCGATCGCTGCAGCTGTACATGGTCTATCGGTAAATAGCCCACCCAATTGTACCTACCTCATCCTCATACTGTTTTTATTTATTTACTTTTCTGCTCTTTTGCAAACCAATATCTCTACCTGTACATGACCATCTGATCATATATAACTCCAGTGTTAATCTGCAAAATTGTAATTATTTGCCTACCTCCTCATGCCTTTTGCACACAATGTATATAGACTCTCTTTTTTTTCTACTGTGTTATTGACTTGTTAATTGTTTACTCCATGTGTAACTCTGTGTTGTCTGTTCACACTGCTATGCTTTATCTTGGCCAGGTCGCAGTTGCAAATGAGAACTTGTTCTCAACTAGCCTACCTGGTTAAATAAAGGTTAAATAAAAAAATAAAAAAATAACTGTACCATCAAGTAGAAGTAGACATACTGTATGGTCATAAGTGTTGATTCACATTAGTTCACATTTTAGTATTATACAGTTATACCGTAATAAATTCTCTAGATTCCAGTTATTGACAGTCAAAGCACATGGCAGATTTTAACTCACCTATGTATAGAGTTGGACTAAGTGCAGCAGAGCAATTGGTACTGTACCATGGATTGTTTAATTAATTCATATTATTAACTAATATAATAATAATAAAAATATAATAATAAATGCCATTTACAGGATGCTTTTATCCAAAGCGCCTTACAGTCATGCGTGCATACATTTTACGCAGGTGAAACTCCAGGAATCAAGCACATGATCCTGGCGTTACAAGTGCCATGCTCTACCAACTGAGCTACTAAGGAACATTACTACTGTGATGCATAATTGCCATGGTAATTTGGAATGTCCAGTCAATGAGCAAAGATTCAAAATTGGCCTACAAACGCATACATCAAATGCTTTATGATAGCATGATCTCCTGTACTAACAGTGCCATTCCAAACACAAAAAAATGGAAAATAAACAAATAACCATCTAATAATACTGAGAGAACTTCCTCAAAGTTAGTTAAAAGCCCACATTTTTATTTAGAAGACCTTTGCCCATTGAGCTGTGCAGCCCAAAGGATTGAACTAACAGGCCTGGCTGATGGCTAGTGAGGGACCTAAAGTCTCCTCCTGCCAACTCTCCTCTTGTGCCTCATGCTCCGAGTGGCTCTACGCCTCCTGCGGACTGGGCAAGAAGTGGATCGTCTGCATCTGAACATAATAGTATATAGTATTATATCCAGTGAGTGGCTAGGAATCGGCTTGGGCGGGATCCAGATTGTCATACTTTCATACCGACCTTGTGCCACACCGGGATATTCAGTAATACCAGAACTGAACACAAGGAGCGCTTTTCAATCACCACTGAGCCTTTGTAATCCAAAGGTTAGCAATGCAAACAAGCACATGTAAAATCCCATAGAGAATGCTAGCTAAAAAATACCAAGCGCACTGTGAACATTATTACACAAGTATTTACAGGACAGACATCCCAGCTCATAAAGTTATACAAGTAACAAAACAATTCTACTCACAGTTTGCTGCACACACAGAACAAATATTAGACAGCGAGATTCTTGATCCAGGAAACGATTCTCTGCTCTTTCCAAGCAAAGCTTATTGTGGAAAGCAAACCACTTAAAAAAATATATATATATATTTAGGGGGTAGATCAGCTTTAATATTCCAGATAGATTGTAACTTCGATTAATGTAATTGTCTGCATAATTTTCAATACCCCATATATACAGTTGTAGTCGGACGTTTACATACACCTTAGCCAAATACATTTAAACTCAGTTTTTCACAATTCATGACATTTAATCCGAGTAAAAAATCCTGGTTTTAGGTCAGTTAGGATCACCACTTTATTTTAAGAATGTGAAATGTCAGAATAAATATTAGAGAGAATGATTTATTTCAGATTTGATTTCTTTCATCACATTCCCAGTGGGTCAGAAGTTTACATACACTCAATTAGCATTTGGTAGCATTGCCTTTAAACTGTTAACTTGGGTCAAATGTTTGGTGTAGCCTTCCACAAGCTTCACACATTAAGTTGGGTGAATTTTGGCTCATTCCTGCTGACAGAGCTGGTGTAACTGAGCCAGGTTTGTAAGCCTCCTTGCTAGCACACGCTTTTCCAGTTCTGACTACACATTTTCTATAGGACTGAGGTCAGAGCTTTGTGATGGCCACTCCAATACCTTGACATTGTTGTCCATAATCCATTTTGCCACAACTTTGGAAGTATGTTTGGGGTCATTGTTCACTTGGAAGAACCATTTGCGACCAAGCTTTAACTTCCTGACTGATATATTGAGATGTTGCTTCAATATACAGTTGAAGTCGGAAGTTTACATACACTTAGGTTGGAGTCATTAAAACTTGTTTTTCAACCACTCCACAAATCTCTTGTTAACAAACCATAGTTTTAGCAAGTCGGTTAGGACATCTACTTTGTGCATGACACGTCATTTTTCCAACAATTATTTACAGACAGATTATTTCAGAAGTTTAGATACACTAAGTTGACTGTGCCTTTAAACAGCTTGGAAAATTCCAGAAAATGATGTAATGGCTCTAGAAGCGTCTGGTCGGCTAATTGACATCATTTGAGTGAATTGGAGGTGTACCTGTGTATGCATTTCAAGGCCTACCTTCAAACTCAGTGCCTCTTTGCTTGACATCATGGGAAACTCAAAAGAAATCAGCCAAGACCTCAGAAAAAAATTGTTGACCTCCACAAGTCTGGTTCAATTTCCAAACGCCTGAAGGTACCAGGTTCATCTGTACAAACAATGGTACACAAGTATTAACACCATGGGACCACGCAGCTGTCATACCGCTCAGGAAGGAAATGCATTCTGTCTCCTAAAGATGAATGTACTTTGGTGCTTAAAGTGCAAATCAATCCCAGAACAACAGCAAAGGGCCTTGTGAAGATGCTGGAGGAAAAAGGTACAAAAGTATCTATATCCACAGTAAAACGAGTCCTATATCGACATAACCTGAAAGGCCACTCAGCAAGGAAGAAGCCACTGCTCCAAAACCGGCATAAAATAGCCAGACTATGGTTTGCAACTGCACAGGTGGAAAAAGATCATACTTTTTGGAAAAATGTCCTCTGGTCTGATGAAACAACAATAGAACTGTTTGGCCATAATGACCATCATTATGTTTGGAGGAAAAAGGGGGAGGCTTGCAAGCCGAAGAACACCAACCCAACCGTGAAGCACGGGGGTGGCAGCATCATGTTGTGGGGGTGCTTTGCTGCAGGAGGGACTGGTGCACTTCACAAAATAGACGGCATCATGAGGCAGGAAAATTATTATATATCTCAAGACATCAGTCAGGAAGTTAAAGCTTGGTCGCAAATGGGTCGTCCAAATGGACAATGACCCATATACACAGTACCAGTCAAAAGTTTGGACACACCTACTTATTCAAGGGTTTTTCTTTATTCGTATTATTTTCTACATTGTAGATTAATAGTGAAGATATTAAAACTATGAAATAACACATATGGAATTATGTAGTAACCAAAATGTTAAACAAATCAAAATATATTTATATTTCAGATTCTTCAAAGTAGCCACCCTTTGCCTTGATGACAGCTTTGCACACTCTTAGCATTCATTCAACTAGCTTCATGAGGTATTCACCTGGAATGCATTTCAATTAGTGGAGTGGAGCAGGTTGAGAGCTTCAAGTTGTAGTGGCTGTAGTGGAGCAGGTTGAAAGCTTCAAGTTCCGTGGCGTCCACATCACCAACAAACTAACATGGTCCAAGCACACCAAGAATGTTGAGAAGAGGGCATGACAAAACCCATTCCTCCTCAGGAGACTGAAAAGATTTGGCATCCTAAAATCCTCAAAAGGTTTTACAGCTGTACCATCAAGAACATCCTGACTGGTTACATCACTGCCTGGTATGGCAACTGCTCGGCCTCCGACCGCAAGGCACTACAGAGGGTAGTGCGTACGGCCCAGTACATCACCTGGGCCAAGCTTCCTGCCATCCAGGACCTCTATACCAGGTGGTGTCAGAGGATGGCCCTAAAATTTGTCCAAGACTCCAGTCACCCTAGTCATAGACTGTTCTCTCTGCTACCGCACGGCAAGTGGTACCGGAGCGCCAAGTCTAGGTTCAAGGGGCTTCTAAACAGCATCTATCCCCAAGCCATAAGACTCCTGAACAGCTAATCAAAGGGCTACCAACAAAAACACAACAGTTGGAACCAAAAATCTCAAATTTGGACTCCAGGGCAAAGGACAAATTTCCACTGGTCTCATGTCCATTGCTCATGTTTCTTGGCCCAAGCAAGTCTCTTCTTATTATTGGTGTCCTTTCGTAGTAGTTTCTTTGCAGTAATTCAACCATAAAGGCATGATTCACACATTCTCCTCAGAACAGTTGATGTTCAGATGTGTCTGTTACTTGAACTATGTGAAGCATTTATTTGGGCTGCAATTTCTGAGGCTGGTAACTATAAGGAACTTATCCTCTGCAGCAGAGGTAACTCTAGGTCTTCCATTCCTGTCGCGGTCCTGATGAGAGCCAGTTTCATCATAGTGCTTGATAGTTGTTGCGACTGCACTTGAAGAAACCTGCAAAGTTCTTCAAATGTTCCGTATTGACTGACTTTCATGTTTTAAATTAATGATGGACTGTCATTTCTCTTTGCTTATTTGAGCTGTTCTTTCCATAATATGGACTTGAACTTTTACCAAATAGGGCTATATTATGTATACCCCCCCCAACCTTGTCACAACACAACTGATATGCTCAAACACATTGAGAAGGAAATAAATTCCAAACATGTACATTTAAGAAGGCACACCTGTTAATTGAAATGCATTCTAGGTGACTACCTCATGAAGATGATTGAGAGAATGCCAAGAGTATGCAAAGCTGTCACCGAGGCAAAGGCTATTTGAAGAATCTCAAATCTCAAATACATTTGGATTTGTTTAACACTTTTTTGGTTACCACATGATTCCATATGTGTTATTTCATAGTTTTGAAGTATTCACTATTATCCTACAATGTAGAAAATAGTAAAAATCAAGAATATCCTTTGAATGAATATGTGTGCTAAAACTTTTTACCAGTAGTGTATCTTGTCTGTACATACGAGAACAAACGGGATTGCCCAGGTGGAACTCCTGATCGACATGTTTACTTGGTGCATTGACTTGGTTGGAGCCTCTCCAGCATGCTGATAATAAACAATGATTCCTTTAAGAATGACTTTGAGGGGGGACAAATTGGAGCTGTAGAGAGAACACTGTGTTTCAGCGAGCTCCCGTGGAATTCGTAAATTTATATTTTTACATTAATCTCCTAGCTTGAAAAAGTGGTAGAATTGGCTAAATAAGTTATCCTACAATGAGTCTTGACGGCTATTTCTCAAAAATCTCAGACAACATGCGCAACAGAACTACTAAGAACTCGACCAAAACCACCATCCCTGTAGATGTGCAGGAGGAGCTAGCTAACGTTAGCGAAGCTAACACCATTGCGGATCCAGGAAAAATGGACCTGGTAATTCAAAAGATGACTGATAACATTACTAAAGTGATTGATGTTAAGATAAGAACGGTCTTGGAAGCAATAGCAGGCCATTCAGCTGAACTACAGAGGGTTGTGAAACGTGTTGATGAGGCGGAAGGAAGAATTGCTATAATCGAGGACGCAGATGCAATATTCGTGTTGTGGGACTCCCAGAAAATTCTGAAGGTACACGTTCAGTAAAATTCTTTGAGGAATGGATCCCTGGCTACCTACAAATGGACACTAAGGCTGTTCGTGTGAAGCTGGACAGAGCCCATCGCTCTCAAGCACCGATACCCGGTCCCAACCAGCGCCCACGGCCAGTGGTTATAAAGTTCCACAACTTCACAGACAAGCAGCGCGTCATGGATGCGGCTAGAAATATCGGCTCTGACGGTAGTCAACGTAAAGGTCCAAAGGTCTCATTCTTCAATGATTATTCCACAGCGGTTGTACGAAGACGCAAAGCGTTTGATGAGGCGAAGGCTCGACTCAAGAGAATGAAGATGGACTACGCACTGCTGTACCCGGCCACATTGAAGGTTATGGTCAACGGATCGCCTAAAAAAATCTACACACCTGAAGAGGCTGCTGCGTTTATTGACTCTCTCGGGTAAATAACTTTAAGCTGCACCTCCGCAGCATTGGATAACTTTTTTTTATTTTTAGTTGAATCTGATCATGAAACAGTGGTGTGAGTTCTCACGTACTCCGGTTCAGTAATATTTGTACCTTTATTATTTTTCTTGCTAAAGTAATTGCCACTATAGCTCAGGCTATATGTGTGAATCCATATTGGTGCCCAGGCTTGGTTTTAGGTGGAAGAGCCTCAATCTTCTTCTATTGATTTTCATTTCTCATATATATATAAAGGATGAGGCTATTGAGTGGCAATGCGGACTTAAGAGTCTACATTGGAGAGTTGAAATCCTCTGCATGTTAGCTAGTGGGAAAACCCCCTTTTGGATCTTTACATGTTTAAATTTTGGGTTTAGTATAGTTCGAGTTCAGGGTTCATATCGTTTGTTTATGCTCGGTGAGATAGAGGAGAGTTCAACACATGGAAAAAGGTACCACCCCACTTTTACAGTAGGATTCAGTCTGGATATTGAATGGTCAAGGCGCAATGGCAGGTAACAGACTGCGTGTATGTACATGGAACATTAGAGGGAGCCATAACCCCATTAAAAGGAAGAAGGTACTGTCTTTTAAAAAAAAAAGAAAATATTGATATTGCCCTGTTGCAAGAAACTCATTCGGATGATAAGGAGCACCTGAAATTACAACAAGGGGGGTTTGGTCAAATGTTTTTCTCATCATACATCCAGAAGTAGAGGTGTAGCAATTCTTGTGAAAAATAACTTACCACTTAAGGTCTTGAATTGTGTGAAAGATAAATTTGGTCACTTTGTTATAATTAATGGTACTTTACAGGGGCAGAACATTTCCATAATGAATATTTACTTCCTCCCTGCCCACCCCCTGATTTCCTTACTAAGGTATTTCTAGACTTTTCAAAATTAAACTCGGACACTGCAGTGGTTGAAGGAGATTTTAATTGTTTGTTGAACCCCCTTATTGATAAGTTTCCCAGCGGTATAGCTTCACTCTCTCCTCAAGCTAAGTCACTTAAAGCTATTTGTGATGATCTGGCGTATGCAGATGTCTGGAGAACTTTTCATCCCTCCAACAGAGAGTTCACTTTTTTTCTCTGCACCTCATGGATGTCAGACTAGAATAGATTACTTTTTTATGCCCAGGACGTCTTTGCAGTCTGTTTTATCCACTAGGATAGGAAGCATAGTCATATCTGATCATGCTGAGGTGATCCTGGACATAAAACTCAACGGGGCATTCAATCGGTCAAGAGATTGGAGGTCGAATACAACCATTCTTAAAGACCATACATCATATTTTATTACAGAGTTTAAAGCATTTTTCTCTATTAACTCTCAATCAACAGATAACCCCTCGCTCCTTTGGGAGACCTGTAAAGCGTATGCCAGGGGTCTGATTATGTCATACACAGCCACTAAGAGACGGAAAAAGCGTGAGAAGCAAAAAACGTTAGAGGGTGAATTAGGAACTAAAGAGAATGACTACATTAAAACTCCCACTCCTGCCCTATTAAAGGAAATATCAGTCCTTAGATCAATGTTGGACTCTCTCCTAACACAGGACACTGAAAAGAAAATTTGATTTGTCAGGCAAAAGCTATATGAACATGGCGATAAGCCAGGAAAGTACTTGGCATACCTAGCTAAAAAGAGAGCTGACTCTCAGTCAATTGCTACTATTACTTATTCTGATGGCAATCATTTATATGAAAATAAATTGATAAATGACTCATTTAAGAAATTTTATACAAACCTTTATGCCTCAGAACTGCCAAAGGATGCACCCAAATTAATGGAGAACTTATTTTCTAAGATTGAGCTCCCTACTATCTCCGAAGAACAGAGGTCTCTCCTTAATCCCCCTATTACCGAGGAAGAGATCATGTTCACAATTAAGAATCTGCAAAATGGTAAGGCCCCAGGACCAGACGGGTTTTGTAGTGAGTTCTATAAAGAGTTCCACAGCCTGATCCTTGAGCCATTGCATGATATGTTTAACAACTCATTTTCAAATGACCAGCTCCCTCAAACGCTGAGAGAAGCCAACACATCACTTATTTCCAAAAAGGGAAAATGTCCAGAGTCTTGTTCCTCGTACAGACCAAATTCCCTTCTGAATGTGGATAGAAAATTGCTTTCTAAAATTATAGCCACAAGATTAGAGGACTCACTGCCACTAATTGTGAAAGGAGACCAAACTGGCTTCATTAAGGGCCGTAAGTCATGCAACAATGTCAGGCGGCTTCTTAATGTAATTCAAGCCTACCAACAAAGTGCTATGGATGGTATTGTGCTCTCCCTAGATGCTGAGAAAGCATTTGATCGTGTGGAGTGGTCTTACCTATTATTTGCTCTAAATACATTTGGTCTAGGGGACAACTTTATAAAATGGGTGAAAGTTTTATATGATGATCCTCAGGCTGCTGTCCTATGATCCTCAGGCTGCTGGCTAAGGTCAAATAGCTTCTCTATACACAGAGGTACCAGACAGGGCTGTCGTTTGTCCCCTCTCCTATTTGCACTCGTTATGGAACCACTGGCCGAGGCCATCAGGGTAACGCCTGCTATACAGGGGCTGCTCATTGGTGATGTTCACCATAAAATAAGCTTGTATGCTGATGATGTCATGATATTCATCTCTAGTCCCGAGACTTCATCTCTTATTAATATTATTGAATTATTCAGCGAATTATCAGGCTACAAGATTAACCTAACTAAGTCAGAGGCTATACCACTTGGTAACCTACACTCTGTACCTAATACTTCTCCCCCCTTCCATTTTAAATGGTCTATGTCAGGTTTCATGTATCTGGGTATATTTGTAACTCCTAAATTCCAGCAAATGTACAAAGCCAATTTTGTGCCCTTGTTTGATACAATAAGACAGGATCTGGAGCGCTGGAACTCTCTCCCAATTTCTTGGTTGGGTAGAATATCCCTCTTGAAAATGAACATTTTACCTACACTACTTTACCCAATCCAAATGATCCCAGTATAACTCTCCAATAAGGTAATAAAGGATGCAAATGGATGGCTAAGTTCCTTTATATGGAGTAAACGCAAGCCAAGACTTAAGATGGCAATATTGCAGCTGCCAAGTTCGGGCGGCTTGGAGCTGCCCAATATCAGGTTCTACCAGTGGTGTGCCCACCTATGTTATATTTCTGACTCGATCACAAATGATGACTCCTCTATTTGGTTAGACATTGAGACTTTTCAGAAGTTTCAAGTCTGTAGAAGATCGCTGCAATAATCCCATTACACTTAACACACTCAAAGTATGGAGGTCAGATCTGCTCTTACCCCAATTTTTAACAACCCAGATGTTAGTCCAGGATTGTTGGATGCTGGCTTTAACTTTTTTTTCTTTAACGCAGACTAAATTACTAATTTGCTGATAAGATTTTATTGTCATTTGAGCAGATGGTCGAGAAATATCGACTCCCAAAGCAGGACTTTTTCCGCTTCCTACAAGTAAGACATTATATTCTGAAGAGCACCACCTTAATTGGTAACCCTGATGTGTCTGTCATTGAAAGCTTTTTTTCCTACAAAGGAAAATGTCTGTAAGTCTGTCTTATGATGCTTTAAGGTCCTTTTCTGCTGTCAACACACAGAGGGTGAAACAAGTGTGGGAGAAAGAATTGTCTGTTACTATTGACGAAGAGATGTGGGAGGACATTTGGAGATATGTCTTCAATGTCTTCAATGCAAAACTGATACAGGCACCTTAACACATTGTTTATGGCCATGTACCAAAATACAAAGATACTGGTCTGGTGTTCTGCAAGAAATTGAAAAGATCCTAGGGGTTGATCTAGAATTGGACCCAGTTTCGTTACTGTTAGGTCTCCCTAGTAGGCATGTTACTTCTGTGGGTAAAAGGAGGCTTTACAACATCCTTACCTTCGCAGCGAAGAAAAACATCCTTTTACAGTGGATTAGTGATAAGGTTCCTTCTATTAAAGATTGGCATAAGATACTATTTGAATGGGTGCCTCTGGAATATCTGACATGTACATTGCATTCTAAAACAGTAAAACAGACAAGTTCTACAAAGTATGAGAACCTTATCTAAATTACCTCGAACCTGAGGTATCAGCTATTATGCTGCAAGGATTCCCTTAGAATGACGGGGATCTATGTATTTCAGAACGACACTGTACGTTCCATATGTGGAACCAGACTTCTTGGTTGAAGTTTATAATTTCTCAACAATCCTATGTGTGATTTGGAACAACAGAAGGAGAGAGGGAGAACGCTGCCCCTGAATGAAGGACACATGTCTCTAGTCTATTCTACTATTCCTTAATAGTAGAATACTAATAACCTTATGGGATACAATGAAGTTAAGATTGAGTTATCAAGGGTTCACATTTTACATTTTTTTAAATTTAACAGGCAGTGTTGTTTTCTGGACGCATTAATCACGATGTGAGTCGTGTCCAAAGGGGGAATTACCAGTCCCTTGCGGCCCTTTGTTAAATTGATTTTCTTCACATGCCTGCCTGTAAAATAAAAATATATATGTTGGTAGTGGTTGAAAGTTACTCCAAATGGATTGAAGTTTTCCCCACCTCTAGTTTTATATGAAGAAGTGTATTGCTGTTGTGTTTGTTTTTGTCTTGCTTCTATACAAATCTTACCAGATTGGGTCTGCTGGATGGTTGGGATTTCTCCCGAAGGATTAGCTCTCTGACTCCCTGATCCTGTAATGTTGTAGTGAGATCGCCAAGATAATAGGGTATAAGTATAAGACAATTTTGGGAAAAAATGGTTTCAACCGTGTGATGTTCTTCTCTTTAACATTTGTCTTAGAAATCTGTATTAAGAATATTGACAGTAGTAATAGTTTGTCATACAGTGAATAATTTGTAATTTGTCATACAGTAAATAATAAGTCTGGATTTCCTGAATAAGAAATGCCCTAAACTAAACTGTTGTTCTGGTCTTTCCTCTCTTAAGGTTATGGCGAAGGTGACCACAGATGGTATCTAGATGCATGGAAGGGATAATTTAGCTGAGAACAGTGTGAACCTCACCCCCTCTAACTGGTTGAAGTAATGCCGAAAATGGCGTTCAGTATGGTCCTTCACCACTTCTACCGTGAGACCTGAGTCCGAGCCAGCAACCTGTACAAAGCATCCAGTTGAAGCTATCAACTGCATTTTCTCTCATTCATTTTCTCTCAGGAGTGCGACATGAGTTCACGTGGAGTGAGCATGGAGAAAGATCATGTCCACAGTTCTCTCATGCTGCTGGTGTACTGGTAGGAAAGTGGACAAAGACATAATGGACTGTTAAGAGACAGTGGCAGCTTAGGTGAGAGACATTATCAAGGGCCATCCACTTTGAACATGTGCCATTGGGAGGACAAACTGAAACGCCAGAAGAATGAGTACCGAGAGGGAGGTGGGTGGTCAATTGTGCCCGTAATTAATTTAGGCTTATCCCCCAAAAATTATTTGTGACCTGTTTTAGAAAACTAGGCGTATGTCGCGGGTCATAACTTCACAGGAGAGCTTTTTGAACATAAACTTTTTTGAAATCAAAATGCATTTTTTGAGGTAACAATGCCTTCTCGAACTTGTGAACTTTTATGTGCCTTAATAACAAACTTGTATGCCATCTGTAAATACAAATACATTTTTTAAATTATGAGCCTAGTTGGTTTAGCCACAAAAAAAGTCAGCAACCTTCCCATTAGCCATGATTGGCTGAGATAATGACTGGGCTGGATATGCTGAGAGATGAGTTTGGATTGGTCTGCCATATAGCACACTTCTGTACCTTTGAGCTGGTCAGTATGTCTAGGTAATCCTGTCTAATGTGGCTTTTTTATTTTTTTATTGTGATGTAAAAATGCATAAACCTAAAGTCAGGTTAAAGTCTACTGTTAGCTAGCTAACGATACGTGTATGCTCTCCACTTTTTGGAGGACCGAGTTTTGAAAATCAGTGGAATTTGAGTATGATAGGTAAGGAGATGGAGAAAACACCTGTCTCCAGATTACATCTTCAAACTAAGGGCAACCATCCGACAGGAGACGTGTCCATTTTAAGATATTACTCATTTCTAATTTTGACAGAAAGTGGTTTCATTTCAAGTTAAAGGGTAATGTTAGCTAGCCTACTTGCTCACTAGCTAACGTTACGTGCATGGTCTGATTATTCGTATCTCAGAGCCATTTGCTTGACTAGTTAGCCATTTGCTTGACTAGCTAGCTAACATTGAACCTGGTTGGTTGGCTACCTGCAGATTCATGCAGGATAGTAACGTCATGAGTTGGGATTATGGTTCATTGTTTAGCTAGCTGGCTAGCTACATGTCTTAATAAAACCTCTCTGGGATAGGGGGCGGTATTTTCACGTCCGGATGAAAAGCGTGCCCAAAGTAAACTGCCTGCTTCTCAGGGACATATTGGAGTGCCAACAGAAGAAGAAGCTCTTCAAATGTAAGGCATGAATTATATCGTTATTTCTGAGTTTTGTGTTGTGCCTGGTGGTTTGAAATATGATTGTTATTTGTTTGTTTGATGTGATGCTGTCCTCAGATAATCGCATGGTTTGCTTTCGCCGTAAAGCCTGGAATCTGACACTGTAGCTGGATTAAAAGAAGTTAAGCTTTAATTTGGTGTATTGCACTTGTGATTGTATGAAAATGAAATATTTCGAATAAATGTAAAAAAGATTCACGCTCTGCAATTTCACCGGATGTTGTCAAATCAATCCCGCTAACGGGATTTGATACATAAGAAGTTTTAACAAAAGATTCCACTAGTATCCAAGTATCCATTTCAATAGTGTCACTACAACTGTTAATAGACATGCTAGCTGGTAAATGTGCTCTGGCTATCTACTCTGATTTCAGAACATGGGTAAAATAGTCTAGCGAACTACATTTTCAGATATTACACGTTTCTAATTTTGACATAAAGTCTTTTCATTTCAAGTGAAATTCTACTGTTAGCTAACTATATAATGTTAGCTGGCTGGCTCGCTAGCTAACATTAAGTGTATGATCTTATTATTCGTATCTCAGAGACATTTGCTTGACTATGTTAGCTAACTAACATGGAACCTGGTTGGTTAGCTACCTGAAGATTAATGCCAGGTAGTAACATCATGAGTTGGGATTATGGTTCATTGTTTACCTAGCTAGCATGTCTTAACAAAATACTTTCGTCTGAGTGTGCCAGAGCACAGAATAACTGATTAATTTACAAATGCTCAACACCCCTTTGAATATGGCCAATGTCAGTAAATGTTGGCAAAAAAGGTAATTAAATTGTTGCCAGCAGCACTGTTACAATCATCAACGCTCTGGATAACACGAAAACAGCCTAACCAGCTCTGATAGGGTAGGTAAAATGGTCAGAGTGGGGTGTTCTCTCATTATGTGTCTGGAAGTAGCTAGCAAGCTAGCCAATGTTAGCCAGTTAGCACCGTCCAGAGCATCTAGTGTGCACTCTGAATGCTCAGAGAGCGAAAACGCTCTGAATTTACGAACGGATAATCTGACAGCACAGTTGCAGTCACCAAGGCTCTAGATAACATAACAACCTAACCAGCTCTGCTAGTGCGAGTAATGTTCAGTGAGCTGTTCTCTCATTTGTGTCTAGAAGTAGCTAGGAAGTTAGCTTGGGTGCTTGACTGAATGTTTTAAATATATTTTTATAAAAAAATATATATAAAATGTTGTATTATTATTATAAACAAAACAAATGCAAAAACATAAATATACAAACAAGAGTACATAAACCTAACAGACATATTACATATTGAGACACAATTTGTCCAAAAGTTTTATCGTACGTATTGCTTTTTTGTTTTTACACTTACTGATAGAATTTAAATATTATTTTGAAATTATCTTAAACAATGTGAAGAGGGGTTTGTTCTCCGCCCACTTCATTTTATGGATAAAGAATCTGCCATGAAAAATAAACGAATTAACAATGAAAGTTAAATCAGGGTCCATATATTTTGGCTCAAAATAAAACATAATATCAGAGTCTTTTGTATTAACATTAATAGTAGTATCTTTTGAAACAAAATCTTCTGACTCACTCCAAAATCTTCTGACATAAGAACAGTCCCAAAATAAAGAGTCTCTGGGTCATAACCACAAAATACACATTTGTTATCAATAGCTATTTTGAATCTGTGTATAATAAAGGTCTGTACAGGGGTGCTTGACTGCTGTTGTTAGTACAAAACGTTCGGATCAACCCTTAAAGAGACAGGGTGGGGCTAAAGCTTAAGAGGGTGTGAAAGATGCTGAATGGGTGTAGACAAAGAAGGGCACTCCAGTGGAGTCAAAAAAACATTCGCACTGAGCTAAAGGGTAGAGCTGCCGCTTCAAGATGCGGGACTCTTACCCGGAAGTTTATAAGAAATTCTGCTATGCCCTCCGATGAAGCATCAAACAGGAAAGTGCTAATACAGGACTAAGATTGAATCGTACCACACCGGCTCTGACGCTCGTCGGATGTGGCAGCCCCTGCAAACTATTACAGACTACAAAGTGAAGCACAGCTGGAAGCTGCCCAGTGACACGAGCCCACCAGATGAGCTAAATCACTTCTATGCTCGCTTAGAGGCTTGCATCAGCTGTTCCGGACGATTGTGTGATCACGCTCTCTGTAGCCGACGTGAGTAAAACCTTTAAACAGGTCAACATTCATAATGCCGCTGGGCCAGACGGATTACCAGGACGTGTGCTCCGGGCATGTGCTGACCAACTGGCAGGTGTCTTCACTGACATTTTCAATATGTCCATGATTGAGTCTGTAATACTAACATGTTTCAAGCAGACCACCATAGTCCCTGCGCCCAAGAACACTAAGGTAAGCTGTCTAAATGACTACAGACCCGTAGCACTCACGTCCGTAGCCATGAAGTGATTTGAAAGTCTGGTAATGGCTCACATTAACACCATCATCCCAGAAACCATAGACCCACTCCAATTTGCATACCGCTTAAACAGATCCAGAGATTATGCAATTTCTATTGCACCCCACGCTGCCCTTTCCCACCTGGACAAAAGGAACACCTATGTGAGAATGCTGTTCATTGACTACAGCTCAGCATTCAACACCATAGTGCCCTCAAAAAGCTCAAAGGATCCTGGGACTAAACACCTCCCTCTGCAACTGGATCCTGTGCTTCCTGACGGGCCGCCCCCAGGTGGTGAGGGTAGGTAGCAACACATCTGCCACGCTGATCGAGCCCCTCAAGGGTGTGTGCTCAGTCCCCTCTTCTACTCTTTGTTCACTCACGACTGCATGGTCAGGCACGAATCCAACACCATCATTAAGTTTGCAGACGACGCAACAGTGGTAGGCTTGATCACCAACAACGACGAAACAGCCTATAGGGACGAGGTCAGAGACTTGGCCGGGTGGTGCAAGAATAACAACCTATCCCTCAACGTAATCAAGACAAAGGAGATGATTGTGGACTACAGGAAAGGAGGAGGAGGACCGAGCACAACTGCTCGGCCTCCAACCGCAAGGCACTACAGAGGGTAGTTCGTACGGCCCAGTATATCACTGGAGCTAAGCTGCCCGTCATCCAGGACCTCTATACCAGGCGGTGGCCCTAAAAATAGTAAAAAACCCAGCCACCCCAGTCAGACTGTTTTCTCTGCTACCGCACGCCAAGTCTAGGAACCAAAGGCTTCTCAACAGCTTTTACGCCAAAGCCATAAGACTCCTGAACAGGTAATAAAATGGCTACCTGGACTATTTGCATTGTGTCCCGCCACCTGCCACCCACCAACCCCCTCTTTTACGCCGCTGCTACTCTCTGTTTATCAACTATGCATAGTCACTTTAACTATAGCTATATGTACATATTACCTCAATTAGCCTGACTAAACTGGTGCCTCCGCACATTGACTCTGTGCCGGTACCACCTGTATATGGGCGGCAGGGTAGACAAGTGGTTAGAGCGTTGGTCTAGTAACCGGAAGGTTGCAAGTTCAAACCCCCGAGCTGACAAGGTGCAAATCTGTCGTTCTGCCCCTGAACAGGCAGTTAACCCACTGTTCCTAGGCCATCATTGAAAATAAGAATTTGTTCTTAACTGACTTGACTAGTTAAATAAAGGTAAAATAAAAAAGAAATATCCTCTCTACTGTTATTTTCACTGTCATTTTACATAAAAAATCTTTACCTATATATTGTTTACCTAATACCTATTTTTTTACTTAAAATGTCCACTGTTGGTTAGGGCTTGTAAGTAAGAATTTCACTGTAAGGACAACACCTGTTGTATTTGGCGCACGTGACAAATAAACTTTGATTTGATTTGAATTGGAAAGGCACACACCTGTCTATATAAGGTCCCACAGTTGACAGTGCATGTCAGATCAAAAACCAAGGCATGAGGTCGAAGGAATTGTCCTTCGATCTTAGAGACAGGATTGTGTCGAGGAACAGATCTGGCGAAGGGTACCAAAACATTTCGGCAGCATTGAAGGTTCCCAATAACACAGTGGCCTCCACTGTTCAATGGAAGCAGTTTGGAACCACCAAGACTCTTTCTAGAGCTGGCTGCCCGGCAAAACTGATAAATCCGGGGAGAAGGGCCTTGGTCAGGGAGGTGACCAAGAACCCGATGGTCACTCTGACAGAGCTCCTGAGTTCCTCTGTGGAGATGGGAGAACCTTCAATAAGAACAACCACTCTGGATAAGAGCGTCTGCTAAATGACTTAAATGTAATGTAAATCACTGCAGCACTCCATCAATCTGGCCTTTATGGTAGAGTGGCCAGACGGAAGCTACTCCTCAGTAAAAGGCACATGACAGCCCACTTGGAATTTGCTAAAATACACCTAAAGACTCTCAGACCATGAGCAACAAGATTCTCTGGTCTGATGAAACCAAGATTGAACTCTTTGTCCTGAATGCCAAGCGTCACATTTGGAGGAAACCTGGCACCATCCCGACAGTGAAGCATGGTGGTGGCAGAATCATGCTATGGAGATTGTTTTTCATTTTTAGTCAGGATCGAGGCAAAGATGAACGGAGCAAAGTACTGAGAGATCCTTGATGAAAACCTGCTCCAGCGTGCTCAGGACCTGGGCGAAGGTTCACCTTCCAACAGGACAATGACCCTAAACACACAGCCAAGACAACGCGGGAGTGGCTTCGGGACAAGTCTCTGAATGTCCTTGAGCCCGGACTTGAACCTTATCGAACATCTCTGGAGAGACCTGAAAATAGCTGTGTAGCGATGCTCCCCATCCAACCTGACAGAGCTTGAGAGGATCTGCAGAGAAGAATGGGAGAAGCTCCCCAAATACAGGTGTGCCAAGCTTGTAGTGTCATACCCAAGAAGTCTCGAGGCTGTAATCGCTGCCAAAGGTGCTTCAACAAAGTACTGTGTAAAGGGTCTGAATACTTATGTAAATGTGATATTTCCGTTTGTTATTTGTAATAAATTTGCAAAAAAATCTAGACTTGTTTTTGCTTTGTCATTATAGGGTATTGTGTTTCATCTATAATTTCATCCATTTTAGAATAAGGCTGTAATGTAACTAAATGTGGAAAATGTCAAGGTGTCTGAATACTTTCTGAATGCACTGCATACGATATACCGCCCAAGCGTAGCTGAGACCTGCGCTTTTATATTGCTTTGCCTGGGGAGGAAAATCACGTTGTAATGTCATTGACATGGCACAATAGTAACCATGCCATTCCAATCACGTAAACTGGTCAAATAAACAAAAATACAAACACTGCGGAATATAAAGTTGACAGAACGATGTGCTTATTTTATGAGTAAAATTAAGAAAATGTGCCCAAAATTGTAAGAGGAGATCCTCCCGAATCTTAGAGTCCTTTGTGTAATTATAATATAGTAATAATAATATTATTTAGCTTTTAAACAGCAAAAATGTCTCTCCACCAGTGGCGAACCGTGACTACTGGAGCTAGGTCCTCAGCTGTGGAAAAAGATCTGACGTCATACATGTAGATAAAGAACTCGGATGCCTGTGTATACAGAGCATGTCTGAGACCTTTATTTTGCTGACATATGTAGGAGAAGCAATTATTTGATGACAGAGTCAAACGGTCCTAAGCCACGCCTCGGCCGTGGCCCACAAAGAAACATTTGCCAAAACAAACAGTCTGTCACACCCTGACCATAGAGAGCTGTTTATTATCTATGTTAGTTAGGTTGGGGTGTGATTAAGGGTGGGTTATCTAGGGGAATTGTATATATATGTTGGCCTGGTATGGTTCCCAATCAGAGGCAGCTGTTTATCGTTGTCTCTGATTGGGGATCATATTTAGGTAGCCATTTCCCCATTGTGCTTTGTGGGATCTTGACTTTGGATAGTTGCCTGTGAGCACAATGTCAGTTTCACGTTTCGTTTTAGTTTATTGTTTTGATATGCTGTGTGTTTCACTTAGTAATAAAAAGATGTGGAACCCAGATCACGCTCATCACAATCATCAGAGAGAAACAAATTGCGCTGTATTTGATGTTCTGTCTGCAGCAGGCAACAATACAAAAATGCACCACAACACGAAATGTCATGTACCCAATACTTCCAATTGCAACATCATGTGTTCCTGGAATATGTCTTGATCTATTTAGTGCAGAAAATGTGCTTTCTACTGATGCAGTGGACACTGGAATTGTCAAAACTAGACAGGAAAGCAGATACAATTGATGCATACAATCAATTAGTCTCTTCTGCTGGAGAAAGTGGAGCAGATCACATAACGGTGAGTTCTGTTTTAAATCAAAATTAGGGCCATAGCTTTCCTCGAGACTTGAGAACGCAGCGTTTGGAAGGTTTGGCGTTTCTCTATATATTGGGAGCTTTTGTGGGTCAAGGAGGGCAAGGAACATGAGCCTTTCATGGTCATTGAACCGGTTTCTTAGCTGAGTGACAATGTTGTCGATGATCGCACTGTGTGGCTGTATGTACTGCCCACATATGTCTCCTTATGTCTTCAAATGTCTCCTTGCATATGTGTCCTGCACCCCCTTGGAACTCTGGTCTCACTCACAGTGTCCTCGTAGATGGAATCACATTTTCCCTCTCTGTGGAGTTGCAGAAGTCGTCCACCCTTGACAAGCAGAACTGCATGTCAAACTCCCTGTTCTGCAAATATTCCAAATAGCACTTCGGAGTATGCAAATATGGTGTAGAACGCGGATAGCCGGAAGCAGAACTCGAAGCTTGTCAGTTGCATCATGTATCCATCTGCGCTGTGAACGGTGTCTTCATCAGAGTCATTGTGATGTATTCAAAGAGTTCAATGAGTTCCGCCTTTTTTCCCTACACAGTGTAAACTAAGCATGAGGAGAAGTTCCATCGTGTTGGCGCCACTCTGGGTAGTCTTCGCTGGCATATTTCATCCAGTAGTTTTGTTCGTTTGACAGATCTTGAGAAAAATGCTACTAGGTCACCAAGATGAGAAAAATTAATCTTGCATTCTTTTAGTTTACCAGCACCTTTTGACATCACCAGATTAAGAGCGTGCGCATCGCAATGAATGAACAGAGTTTGCGAGATAGTTTCTTTCACCTTGGTTTGTACTTCTTTATACCAGAGGCCATGACTGCGGCCCCATCGTGACACTGTGCCACAACTTTGGCCGTGCATTCACACTCCTCTAAAAAGCTCATGATTTAGGCAGCAACTGCTTCTGCCTGTTTATCCTCAGTTACATCCTCAAATTTGAAAAACCTTTCCTTCACACCACCATCGGTAGTGTAACGGAACACATAAGAAATTTGGGCTACATTGCTGATGTCTGTTGTCTCGTCAACCATGATGGTTACAAAGGGGGTTTTCTTCAATTCTTCCTCCATGACATTTGTCATTGCATTCGCGACCGCGTGTTTCAGGTCATTTTCGATTTAGCTGGAAGTACCTGTGAACACGGTAGCCGTAGCCAAATGGTAGTTTAATGTGCTGTCATACTCAGCCAAGAAATCCAGTATTTCCAAATAGTTTCCCTTATTAGCTGATTCTTTACCCTCATCATGTCTTCTGAATGCTAAATCTTGCTAGCCTAAAAACACAACCGTATGAATAAGGCGCTTTAGAATCTCCCTGTTGTGCCTGATTTTATCACTGTGAGCAAGTGTCTCATTGCGCCATTGCTCGTTAAGAAGATGGTCTACTCTTGTTTCCCCAAATGTTTTAAGCGCACTGTAGCTTGCAGGTGTGAAGTTGAGTTGTGGTGTCAAAGTGCTGACTTTGTCAGTCAAGCTAAATCTTTGAAACCAGTTGTCCAGGTTGAGCTGTTATCGGTGCTGAAGAGTAGGCAATTCCAACAGTAAAGCTTTTTTTGTCAGCTCACAGCTGGTTATCCACGGATAGTACTCCTAATTATTAACTTGAAAATGCCTTTCAAAACTCTTTCCTGGTTGCACCAAATCAGGCAGTGCAGGAGTTGGGTCTCCCGGTCTGTGCAAGATTGAACTTTTCATTAAAGGCTAGTCTTGAAAAGGGCGATGCTAACACTTTAGCCACGACATCGTCCTCAATTACTCTCTCTGCAGTTTCCATCGCCATCGTTACATACTAGGCTCAAGCGTGAGAAAACAAGATAAGGCTCGCTATTGGCTCTGAATAAGTGACGTATTCTTAGGCCCTGTAGAGGGCCTTGAGGCATCATACAATTGTCCCACCTATTACAAGACAATTTGTGATTGGTTGATTCTACTGTCATTCCAAAATACATACTGCTTTAATTTAAGTCAATGTCATTGGCTGTTGTTTTCTATTCAAAGCCTGAGGGCCTAGCCAATGAGCATTGAGCCCAGCTTGATTATTTCTACCAAGAGATGGCCAAAGAAAAACTCAGGATATTTTTTTCTCTTGGATATTAACCCTTCTTTTTCCAACACAAACTGAATAAATTCAATAGGAAGATCCTTACAATTAAGACACAATTACAAATGATAATATATACAGTTTTATGGGGTGGAAGGTAGCCTAGCAGTTAGTGTTGCACTAGTAACCGAGAGGTTGCAAGATCGAATCCCCAAACTGACAAGGCAAAAAACTGTCATTCCGCCCCTGAACAGGGCAGTTAACCCACTGTTCCTAGGACATAATTGAAAATAAGAATTTGTTCCTAACTGACTTGCCTTGTTAAATAAAGATTTAAAAAATGTGTATTTATCCTTAGGCCCTCTCTGAGGGTGGTTCCCCACTGCTCTCCACCCAATGTCAAAATGGGTAATAGCAGGAAATTTGCTGTAAAACAGAGATTGCTTTTGTTAATCCCTGCCCCTTTTCGAATTAGTAGGTAGAATTGCAGAAATCTTGCTTTAAAACGGCAACATTTTCTTTATTTCCCATGGCAAAATGTGTTGAATTGCAGGAAATGAAATGGTACTCACCTAAAAATGTTTTGCAGCGAGGTGGAGGGCACCCCAACCAAATGCCCTTTTACGGCCGTCAAAACGGCTAGAGCAAGCCCTGGAACGAAGCAAAGCTGCATTTTATAAGTATTACAACAGGGAACAGGGCCCATGTAATACAATGGGAAGCCTCTCTCTCTCCTCAGACTGTATTGTCGAAACGTGCCACTACGCAGCGCACTGCCTTCTCTGAAATCCCCCACGACTCAGCCTCCCGCCTGTTTTAACAACGAGGTAAAGCAATTATCTATCGCTGAATTAGATTTCATCCTTTAGCCTACTAATTTTCTTAACCTCTTTTTCTGAATGAAATAGCTGTCTCTCTTTAATGACATGTCGATGCCATCATCATCATTTGAACACCACAGCGGTCTCTCTCCACTGACATTGGCAAAGACATCCTGTGAATGATACATACATACTTGTAGACAGCTATTAGATTTGATATTATCCTGAGATTGTCATTGCTCATTCCATGATATACGATAGCTAAATTACAA
Source organism: Oncorhynchus masou masou (assembly GCF_036934945.1). Lineage (NCBI taxonomy): Eukaryota > Metazoa > Chordata > Actinopteri > Salmoniformes > Salmonidae > Oncorhynchus > Oncorhynchus masou. Next base: position 22,277,635 of record NC_088228.1, on the reverse strand, counting down.
TGCATAGTAGGCTATAGTTTAAACTCTTCTGTTTCTTGCAGACCGATTTATCACACAAAGGACCTATTTCGTTCTCAGCATGTGCACGCACGCAGGCTTCAAAAATATGTCAGAAAACCTACATGACCCAAAGTGTGATCATCATTCATGATAGTAGGCTATCGCTTATCATCATCATCATCATCATTTGTTTGTGTGTGTGTGTGTGTGTGTGTGGGTGGGGTGGGGGTGGGGGTGGGGGTTTATTCCACAGTTTCAGTTCAGCCGGACAAGTTTACCCTAGGCTACTTTGTTGTGTTCATTTACACCACAGGACAAGACATGTCCATTCTAACAGGTCGGTGAAGAACAAGGTAGCTTACTAGAAATGGGGTCTTGGATGGGACTTTGATTAAACAGGTTGTGGCGGCCATATAGATCATATTAAATTAATCATTTGAATTTTCCTATTAGTATTATTTGTAGGTGGCTGGATCAATGCACGCGCAGCAGCTCATAATTCAATACCCCTTGTGGGCGTAGAAAATGATTTGAGAAAAAAAGGAGGAGGGACAGAAACTCCGCGAAGAGGAAGACTTCAGACAAGGTGATGCAACTGAAAATTCCGAATTGACACAACCTGCCACCAGATCTATACGACACCACGCTATGGTAAGGAATCAATGACACAAAACATTGCAATAAGATGATCATACATTATTATAGCTAGCTTTCTTGGTACGTTCAGTAGTTTGAATAGGAGCATCAATCAACTTGAATGTAAACCCACAGTAAAGACATGGGCACGTAACTTAGGCTCGCCATGTGTGGATGCTGAAATATATAATTTTTTGCCTTGACTTTACTAAAGTTAATTAAAATGAGCTTGCTAGTTAGCTAGTTGTTTACTCCGAGAATGATACACATTTTGGTAAGAAGGACGAGATAAATAACCAATTCAACCGCTAGCCCACACAGTGTTAGCTTATTCACTCCAGTTATAACAGGTTATCTGCAACTGGCTGTACTTACTATTTGTAATATCACCGTTACTTCTTTTTGAATAAACTCATGCTACAGTTGTGCCGTGGTTACAGATATTTAAAACCAATTTCAACATTGCTACTCAACACGTGGCAGTGTCAGATAACGTTAACGGTAGGCTACTTCCCTAGTTGTTGTTATGACATCATAGAATGGATATGTTGACGATTCTCACAGCGTATTTTACCAGACATTAGATGCTGTGAGAATCATCAACATATCCATTCAATGATGTCAGGGCTTCATCAATATAGAAGAAGTCTCTGGGGTTTCATAAAGCAACGTTGGACATTTCTCAACAAGTTAACTTACTTAAAGAGGTCAACCAATATTAAAGGCACATTCTGCCGTTTCAACATCCTGACACTGTTTGGTAAACTGAGTGATTGGGTTTGGTCAGCCTGGGGAAATAGCGTAGCTCAGCATCCTATAATTCATAGATCAAGCTGGTGTTATTAGACATATTTCGGGGCCTGTTTGTTCACACTCAAACTATAGGAAAACATAAACAATGGACTATTAGAGCCCGAGATCTTCCATTATGACAATATGATACAGTTATACTAAGCATGAGACATTTGTAAGTTATATTTAACTAATTTTACCTAATATTGGACTGTAGCTTTAACTTAACACCTGGAATCCCCATGAACATTTGTGGATTTTAACCTATTTAATGTGTTTGTTAGTAACAGTAACCTTTGGTTATTGTCAGTTGTTGTCTGTAACCATACTCACTCTGATGCTTGTGTAAAAGCTGGGAAATAGGCTATGTCTTTAAAAGTCTTGTGAGAATTTTCAAATGGCTAAACAATTATTTGGTTTATTAGTTCCTGAGTGACTGTTATTGTTGTTAGTGGCAGTGTGATTTTTTTCAAAATGCCTATTTCTTCCGTGCTGCTGTGAAGTGGTGCTACCCCCAGAGGTCAATGTTGCCATTGCAAATGTGATGGTTGTAATGGTGTAATATTACTTGTCTCAGTATTTCAACAGGTTGGACCGAAACCAGTTAAAGAAAGTATTATGCATTCATGTCAGTTTTATGTATAGTATGAGTTTTTTTATTTTTCATATTTTAAAAATAGGGTACTTTGTCAGGTACAGGTACGTAAAACTACTACTATGGCTTTTGAAGTAATCTAGGTTTCTTTCATTTAAATATCCACCCTAAACGTCACCTTGTTTACGAGGATTCTTTTCCAAACGTCAAAAATACTCTACATAAAACATTTGTAGTAGCCTAGTATAACTGCTACTATGGTTTGGGGATATTCTTTTACATTCATCACTTACACTGAGTGTACAAAACATTAGGAACCCCTTCCTAATATTGAGTTGCACCCCCTTTTGCCCTCAGAACAGCCTCCATTCGCTGGGGTATGGAAAGAGTTCCACAGGGATGCTGGCACATGTTGACTCCAATGCTTCACACAGTTGTGTCAAGTTGGCTCAATGTCCTTTGGGTGGTGGACCATTCTTGATACACGTTGTTGAGTGCAGAAACCAAAGCAGTGTTACAGTTCTTGACTCACTCAAACCAGTACGCCTGGAACCTACTAGCATACCCGGCTCAAAGGCACTTAAATATTTTGTCTTGCCCATTCACCCTCTGAATTGCACACATACACAATCCAAGTCTCAATTGTCAGGTGTTCCTAATGTTTTGGTCCAATCGACATTTTTGTTTGAACTGTTTGGACTAATGATTAGCCTACACCCCTGGGGTGTATTCATTACGGAAACCGTTCAAGAACCAAACTGACGCAAATGGAACAAAACGGGACCTACCTGAATTTGTCTAATAGAAACTCTTGCTTGCGTTTTCCGTTTGGAGTAAATAGTTTGTAACAAAATGTTTTGCAACAGACTAAACGTTTTGCCACAGAATCGGCATTAGGAAGCCTTGAGACATGGATGTGACATGAATGAAAATTGAGACATGGATGTGTGCCATTGAGGGTTAATGGGCAAGATAAAAGATTTAAGAGTCTTTGAACGGGTTATGGAAGTAGGGGCCAGGCGCACTGGTTTGTGTCAAGAACTGCAACACTGCTGGGTTTTTCACACTCAACAGTTTCTGTATCAAGAATGGTCCACCACCCAAAGGACATCAAGCCAACTTGACAACTGTGGGAAGCATTGGAGTCAACATGGGCCAGCTTTCGAAACCTTGTAGAGTCCATGCCCCAACAAATTGATGATATTCTGAGGGCAAAAGAAGAGGTGCAACTCAATATTAGGATAGTGTTCTTACTGTTTTTTTTTTTTACATTGTATAGACCTAAATCAAAGGCATGTGTGGTAGGTCTAGTAAGCTTGTAATACATACAGTTGAAGTCAGAAGTTTACTTACACTTAGGTTGGAGACATTAAAACTCGTATTTCAACCACTCCACAAATTTCTTATTAACAAACTATAGTTTTGGCAAGTCGGTTAGGACATCTATTTTGTGCATGACACATGTAATTTTTACAACAATTGTTTACAGACAGATTATTTCACTTATAATTCACTGTATCACAATTCCAGTGGGTCAGAAGTTTACATACATAGTTGACTGTGCCTTTAAACAGCTTGGAAAATTCCAGAAAATGATGTCATAGCTTTAGAAGCTTCTGATAGGCTAATTGACATCATTTGAGTCAATTGGAGATGTACCTGTGAATGTATTTCAAGGCTTACCTTCAAACTCAGTGCCTCTTTGCTTGACATCATGGGAAACTCAAAAGAAATCAGCCAAGACCTCAGAAAAAAATTGTAGACCTCCACAAGTCTGGTTCATCCTTGGGAGCAATTTCCAAACATCTGAAGGTACCACGTTCATCTACACAAACAATAGTACGCAAGTATAAACACCATGGGACCACGCAGCCGTCATACCGCTCAGGAAGGAAACGCGTTCTGTCTCCTAGAGATGAACATACTTTGGTGAGAAAAGTGCAAATCAATTCCAGAACAACAGCAAAGGACCTTGTGAAGATGCTGGAGGAAACAGGTACAAAAGTATCTATATCCACACTAAAATGAGTCATATATCAACATAACCTGTAAGGCCGCTCAGCAAGGAAGAAGGCACTGCTCCAAAACCGCCATAAAAAAGCCAGACTACGGTTTGGCGAAATGTCCTCTGGTCTGATGAAACAAAAATAGAACTGTTTGGCTATAATAACCATCGTTATGTTTGGAGGAAAAAGGGGGAGGCTTGCAAGCCGAAGAACACCATCCCAACCGTGAAGCACGGGGGTGGCAGCATCATGTTGTGGGTGTTCTTTGCTGCAGGAGGGACTGGTGCACTTCACAAAATCGATGACATCATAAGAATGGAAAATTATGTGGATATATTGAAGCAACATCTCCAGACATCAGTCAGGAAGTTTATACCATTTGTATTTCATTAACCTTGACTATTGGATGTTCTTATAGGCACTTTAGTATTGCCAGTGTAACAGTATAGCTTCCGTCCCTCTCCTCGCTTCTCCCTGGGCTCGAACCAGCAACACAACGACAACATTTACATTACATTTACATTTAAGTCATTTAGCAGACGCTCTTATCCAGAGCGACTTACAAATTGGTGAATTCACCTTCTGACATCCAGTGGAACAGCCACTTTACAATAGTGCATCTAAATCATTTAAGGGGGGGTGAGAAGGATTACTTATCCTATCCTAGGTATTCCTTGAAGAGGTGGGGTTTCAGGTGTCTCCGGAAGGTGGTGATTGACTCCGCTGTCCTGGCGTCGTGAGGGAGTTTGTTCCACCATTGGGGGGCCAGAGCAGCGAACAGTTTTGACTGGGCTGAGCGGGAACTGTACTTCCTCAGTGGTAGGGAGGCGAGCAGGCCAGAGGTGGATGAACGCAGTGCCCTTGTTTGGGTGTAGGGCCTGATCAGAGCCTGGAGGTACTGCGGTGCCGTTCCCCTCACAGCTCCGTAGGCAAGCACCATGGTCTTGTAGCGGATGCGAGCTTCAACTGGAAGCCAGTAGAGAGAGTGGAGGAGCGGGGTGACGTGAGAGAACTTGGGAAGGTTGAACACCAGACGGGCTGCGGCGTTCTGGATGAGTTGTAGGGGTTTAATGGCACAGGCAGGGAGCCCAGCCAACAGCGAGTTGCAGTAATCCAGACGGGAGATGACAAGTGCCTGGATTAGGACCTGCGCCGCTTCCTGTGTGAGGCAGGGTCGTACTCTGCGGATGTTGTAGAGCATGAACCTACAGGAACAACAGCCACCATCAAAGCAGCGTTACCCATGCAGAGCAAGGGGAACAACTACTTGAAGGCTCAGAGCGAGTGACGTTTGAAACACTATTAGCGCGCGCTAACTGGCTAGCCATTTCACTTCGGTTACACCAGCCTCATCTCGGGGTTGATAGGCTTGAAGTCATAAACAGCGCAATGCTTGACGCACAACGAAGAGCTGCTTGCAAAATGCACAAAAGTGCTGTTTGAATGAATGTTTACGCGCCTGTTTCTGCCTACCACCGCTCAGTCAGATACTTAGATACTTGTATGCTTGTATGCTCAGTCAGATTATATGCAACGCAGGACACGCTAAATAATATCTAGTAATATCATCAACCCTGTGTAGTTAACTAGTGATTATGATTGATTGTTTTTTTATAAGATAAGTTTAATGCTAGCTTGCAACTTATCTTGGCTTACTGTATTCGCGTAACAGGCAGTCTTCTTGTGGAGTGCAATGAGAGAGAGGCAGGTCGTTATTGCGTTGGACTAGTTAATTGCAAGATTGGATCCCCCAAGCTGACAAGGTGAAAAGCTGTCGTTCTTGCCCCTGAACGAGGCAGTTAACCCACCTTCCTAGGACGTCTTTGAAAATAAGAATGTGTTCTTAAGTGACTTGCCTGGTTCAAAAAAAAGTATGACATTTTTTTGTGTAAATCGGCGGCCAAAAATACAGATTTCCGATTGTTATGAAAACTTGAAATCGGTTAATCATTTCGATTAATCGGTCGACCTCTAGCCAAGACCATACAATGGTTTAACTGGACAGGTTCCACACAAAACAGGCCTCACCATGGTCGACCAAAGAAGTTGAGTGCACATGCTCAGCGTTTTATCCAGAGGTTGTCTTTGGGAAATAGACGTATGAGTGCTGCCATCATTGCTGCAGGGGTTGAAGGGGTGGGGGGGTCAGCCTGTCAGTGCTCAGACCATATGCCGTACACTGCATCAAATTGGTCTGCATGGCTATCGTCCCAGAATGAAGCCTCTTCTAAAGATGATGCACAAGAAACCCTGCAAACAGTTTGCTGAAGACAAGCAGACTAAGGACATTTATTACTGGAACTATGTCCTGTGGTCTGATGAGACCAAGATAAACTTATTTGGTTCAGATGGTGTCAAGCGTGTGTGGCGGCAACCAGGTGAGGAGTACAAAGACAAGTGTGTCTTGCCTACAGTCAATCATGGTGGTGGAAGTGTCATGGTCTGGGGCTGCATGAGTGCTGCCGGCACTGGGGAGCTACAGTTCATTGAGGGAACCATGAATGCCAACATGTACTGTGACATACTGAAGCAGAGCATGATCCCCTCCCTTCGGAGACGGGGCCGCAGGGCAATATTCCAACATGATAATGACCCCAAATACACCTCTAAGATGATCACTGCCTTGCTAAAGAAGCTGAGGGTAAAGGTGATGGACTGGCCAAGCATGTCTCCAGACCTAAACCCTATTCAGCATCTGTGGGGCATCCTCAAACGGAAGGTGGAGGAGTGCAAGGTCTCTAACATCCACCAGCTCATAGATGTTGTCATGGAGGAGTGGAAGAGGACTCCAGTGGCAACCTGTGAAGCTCTGGTGAACTCCATGCCCAAGAGGGTTAAGGCAGTGCTGGAAAATGATGGTGGCCACACAAAATATTGACACTTTGGGCCCAATTTGGACATTTTCACTTAGGGGTGTACTCACTTTTGTTGCCAGCGGTTTAGACATTAATGGCTGTGTTTTGAGTTATTTTGAGGGGACATCAAATTTAAACAAGCTGTACACTCACTACTTTACATTGTAGCAAAGTGTCATTTCTTCAGTGTTGTCACATGAAAAGATATACTCAAATATTGTGAGAGGTGTACTCACTTTTGTGATATACTGTATATAAACTGTTATGGAGAGAAATGTTTGGCTGTCTGATTACAGCTGTACAGAACATTTGGGAATGATTAAACTTGGTTAAAGCTTCTCTAGTATCAGTGAGTTACCTACTCTGAAAAATAAGAACCTAACAGTGTCAAGCAAAGAGTCACTGAGTTTGAAGGTAAACCTTGAAATACATCTACAGGTACACCTCCAATTCACTCAAATGATGTCAATTAGCCTATCAGAAGCTTCTAAAGCCATGACATCATTTTCTGGAATTTTCCAAGCTGTTTAAAGGCACAGTCAGCTTAGTGTATGTAAACTTCTGACCCACTGGAATTGTGATACAGTGAATAATAAATGAAATAATCTGCCTGCAAATTTTTTGGGAAAAATGACTTGCGTCTTGCACAAAGTAGATGTCCTAACCGACTTGCCAAAACTATAGTTTGTTAACAATAAATTTGTGGAGTGGTTGAAAAATTAGATTTAATCACTCCATCCGAAGTGTATGTAAACTTCCAACTTCAACTGTGTGTATATATATATATATATATATATATATATATATATATATATATATATATATATATATATATATATATATATATATATACAGTTGATGTTGGAAGATTACATACACTTAGGTTTATATATATATATATTTTTTTAAACGTCCTCTAGTCTGATGAAACAAAAATAGAACTGTTTGGCCATAATGACCATCGTTATGTTTGGAGGAAAAAGGGGAGTCTTGCAAGCTGAAGAACACCATCCCAACCAACTACTTAAATTAGGTTAACTTTCCGCTGTTGAATTTACTGCCTTGGAACTTTCAGAATTGTCAGAGGTGGAGCACAAGGAGGAGCACATTCTAAGAATGATTGTGCCACACAGCTCACTCCAACCCACTAAAATAGCCCACTATAACAAACTTACACTCACTAAACACTCTACAATAGCTATCCCACATAGTATTGATAACACTACCTATCTACCGCAATCACTATTACTACTGCTATTAGGCATACTTCTACCACAGTCACTGCTACTACCACTGCTGGGCTACAGTCACTATTTCCACTGCTATGGCAGTCATTACGTCAATTGTTACTATCCAATTAAAGGCTACTATCCCACTCTTTATTATACAGTCAGTACCTCACTAGCCTACATTTTTCAACACTAGCCTCTAAAAACTAACATAAATACTTTGACAGCTAAAGCAAGTCACACAATTTTACTTCATGTAAAATGACCCTTTCTAGTTTGTATCAGATCATTTGCATAATGCGGTTAATTAGGCTATGGCACGACACAAGTAGTCTGCTCTTACATAAGGCCGGGCCAATGTTCACGGTCACCGACAGCCGTTGTAGGGGGGGGGGGGATTTTCCCTGTGGCTTTTCTCTGCAACTTCACTATTACTATTACACTTCGTTATTATCAGTAACATTTCATTATTATTCAAGTTATTACTTCTAAATATGAATCTAGTATACAAATTAAGGAGTGTCTGATTGGAGAGGAATTCCCCAATAATACAGATTCTGATTTTGACCCACGAAACCACTCACATCAAGTCCGATAAGTTTTTCTCTCCACTTTTCCGGACAATTTGCATAATGGCACCAACGCTGTGGTCATTCTCTGTAAAAAATATTAGGTTAGAGGCTATGCATCCTATTGGATGAATCATAAAAGGAGCTTGGCTACATTTAATTCACTTGCACCCCATTGAATAAGAAGAAATGTAAAACTGGCATTTTTGGAAACTTTTTGAATGGACATAGAGAATTAGTGAACTCATACGCACCCACCTAAAACACCATCAAAGCCACATGCAGCGCTTCTCACTCAGAAACAACCTGTGCATAGCCTAATGATCAACCTGTCCATAGCCTAATGATCAACCTGTCCATAGCCTAATGATCAACCTGTCCATAGCCTAATGATCAATCTGTCCATAGCCTAATGATCAATCTGTCCATAGTCTATTGATTAACCTGCCCCAAGCCTAATGATCAACCTGTCCATAGCCTATTGATCAACCTGTCCATAGCCTATTGATCAACCTGTCCATAGCCTAATGATCAACCTGTCCATAGCCGATTGATTAACCTGTCCATAGCCTAATGATCAACCTGTCCATAGCCTATTGATTAACCTGCCCCAAGCCTAATGATCAACCTGTCCATAGCCTATTGATCAACCTGTCCATAGCCTATTGATCAACCTGTCCATAGCCTAATGATCAACCTGTCCATAGCCGATTGATTAACCTGTCCATAGCCTAATGATCAACCTGTCCATAGCCTATTGATCAACCTGTCCATAGCCTATTGATCAACCTGTCCATAGCCTATTGATCAACCTGTCCATAGCCTATTGATCAACCTGTCCATAGCCTAATGATCAACCTGTCCATAGCCTATTGATCAACCTGTCCATAGCCTAATGATCAACCTGTCCATAGCCTAATGGTCAGCCATTGATTTTAGTAAAGCAATGGGTGGTAATTTTGACACTACATTTTCTTTTGAGTGCTTTATCTAAATCTGTGCAACCACTTACTGATAAGGGTAAACGCCGGCAGATATTTTTTAATTTTACGGTTGCCTATAGCATGGGTAGTCACCTAGATTCACTCTATAATATGTAGCATAATAGATAGACTATATGAATGATGCATTCATATATTAATTAACTTCTATCTTAAATATCTCTCTGTCTTCACTGTTCCCTTCTTGCACAATTCACGCCACTCCACTGAGCTATCTCTTCCTCCTCTTTCTAGCTCTTGAACGAGTGGCCTATTTACAGACAATGAACAGCAATATAGTTTGAAACATATTTCGAGCTATTTTTAAAAACAAATATAGGCCTATTTTAAGAGAGAAGCATCGATCGATCCTCTTGCTTGTTGAAAGGATATAAAATAGGCTACAGCATTGGCAGTTTGAATGGTGAGAGCGATGTGTAGCCTAGCTCTGGTGTGATGTGATAACATTGGCTAAATTGATACCTTGCTGCACGGATGCATTGCAAGCGTAAAAAACAGGCAGAGAGAAATTAATTTATTGATTCACATCATGAATCCACAAACCTGTCAGTAGCAGTGCATGGCCTGTTAGTGGCGGTGTCCCAGATAACAATTTCTATTGGTCAATATCTTATTTTCGCATGCGAAGACGCAAAAATCAAACCTGTTACGAATAAATAATTGATTGATTTTTGGAGGACGATATTAATTTATTGTATTTTTTTCTTCTTCTTCCGAATGTGTCGGACAAAAATAACGGACTTGGTGAGAAAGGGCCTTTCCTAAAAATAGGCCTTTTGCAAGATGAAATCATGACAGGAGCGTTTGATTCTTATTAAAGAAAGAGTTCAGACAGGCTACTTTAGAGAACTTTCTGAATGGACATATAGGCCTATAGAGAGAATCAGTGAACTGACACGCACACCCACGTAAAAGGACCCGTCAATCAAAGCCACCAGTATGTCAGACTCAAGCAAATATTTCTCCTTTCTTTAAAACTTATTAAAACGTATTAAAAAACCTTTCTGAAAGTAAGGTAGAAGATAATGAATTGACAAGGAATGTATGAAGGGGAAAGACAGCTATGCGATAGTATGAAGATGAAATTGACAATCATTAAAATAGAAACATATACATGGAACATGTCCATAGCCTTTTTATCAGCGTTTTGATTAGTCTATAAATTAAGAAAAGATTCTGTATCAAATTATATCATGCCAAGTTGGCTATGATTGGTAGCATTGTCCATTTGGCACAACATTAGTGCATTATAGACCTCCGAGCCAGAACAACTTTGTCGGCTGCTGTTTAATAATTAATGAATAGTCAGACACATCCAACCATTTTTAAAGGTGCACTTTTTGAAATTGCTCCACCATTTCCTGGTTGCAAAAATTCTAATAGTTCGCCTAATTTCAGTTTCTGACAAAACAAGCAAGTATAGTGTAAAGAATCATTGTACCATCTTAACCACTGTGAAATATATTTTCCATAACCAAAAATATTGTATATATTGTATATATATATATATATATAAAAATATTTTCAGCAGCTTGAAGCTGGTGTACAAAACCGAAAGTAAACCACACAAAAACTAAACTTGAATGGGAAGCATAGAAATAGTGCACATAGAGCAGATCTACCTCTTCATAGACTTGCTTTCAATGAGAATGACAGATCTATAACTCACATTTTATATGTGGATTTGGTCGGGTCGCCCTCAAAAGTTACGTATTGCAGCTTTAAAAGAGACAAGCAAGCAATGAAAACATGCATTGTATAAAAGAAAGTCCACATCAAACATAGCCTACAGGATAGTGCTTCTACATCCCCACACATCTAGCAGATTAGCTGCTTGAGCATCAAACGACAGTTGGAATGAGGAAGAGATGTAGACAGACTATGTTTGCAAAACAATTGCTTATGATCACTAGTAAACAGTAGCGCAATTAGGTCAAGTTTATCTACATTAAGATAAAGTTAATAAAAATGAATGAAAAATGAATGTAGGCCTATTTACAAGCATTTCGCTACACTCACAATAACATCTACCACCCATGTGTATGTGACCAATACAATTTGATTTGATTTAAACAAGTTTGAACTTATTTATGTTTCTCATGGTGGTCTTCATCCGTAGCCATCAGTTACAAAGTTATTCAGTTACCGTCACAGACATAGCTGCATTGAAATTCAACAATGCACTACATCAAAGCAGTGTGTAGCCTAGACCTACTGGGTAGACTGCATTCCTGTTATCACAGTGAGTGAATGAGGAAAGTGTCTCTGTGACTCTTACTTGTGCATTGTGGTAAGACACTCAAGAGGAGGTATGGGTGAGAGACAGACAAACAAAAACAGCACGTAGGCCCTAATGGAAATTTCCCAAAGCTCTATAATAAATCTGAAAGTAGGTTGCCGTGTCCACTGTGTACTTTTGCTCTCATTGTTGTTTTCGGGAGGGTGTTAGCGGTGCATATCTCACAACTAACCAGGCGTCTACAAGAGGACATTTCAGAATGCCAGCCATGCAGTATTTTGAGTAGCAGGGATTAGTGTTGCCACGTAGGGCTGTGGCGGTCACGAAAATTTGTCAGCCCAGTGATTGCCAAAGAAATAACTGTCGGTCTTATGGTAATTGACGTTAATTAACATAAACACATTTAGCATTTCCTGGCTTCCACACACAGCCTACAAGCCACTGATGCAGACCTTTGTAACATCTACATTTTAAAAAGTCTAATACAGTCATGTAATATAGCCTACACCTTCACAATGAATCTGTCATTTATTTTAGACAGGTCTAAAGAAGCATGATATGAAGAAAATGTAGTCTATATCAGAAGAACAGAGTTGCATAGTTGTCCTGATCTGGCTATGCCAAATGGCTGTGGGCTACACTAATTCATTTAGCAGACAAGATTTGCTTAGAATTCCGTGGCATTATTTTATATTATTTTATATTATGAAAAATACAATTGAACAAAGCTGAATAAAATTGAAAGGATATTTTCTCCAAATGATTTGAGGGAGTGTGCACATGAGGCTATTCTGTGTTGAGCGGTTAACAAAGAAATAGGTCCTCCTATATGCTTAATTTAGAGTTATATGCTTAGATTTGTAATACATTGTAAAGCTGCATGATGCAACTCTAGTGATGCTCTCTTAGTTTTTTTGCGCAGGCTGTACGCACTTTATCAGTCTCTCATTCACAATTTGACAAGCACTTGATACTGCCTCGAATTTCACGGCTGCATCCCCATTGTGTGGCCGTAATGCACCCTAAAAAGATCCATTCCCTTTGTGGCAATTGTGCCCTTGGCCCGGTGTGCTGTGTTGTACCCTTCTCCCTGAGTGCTGCGCGCTACAAAGCACCTCTCACATGGGTCTGCATCACGTGATTGGGTCGTTCTCACAGGCTACAAGTGAAGATAGATAAGGGACGCAACTGCGCGTGTCCTTATACAATTCCGAGGTGCATATTGAACTGTCCACATGTACTTTTCTTCAGCCAACAAGATGAGTAGGCCTAACGAACAGCAAAATGTGTCAATGTCAGTCTACTATCCCCCATAGTACAAAAGTTGACCTATTCTGTGCGTGAAACAAATATTCCAAACATAGTCTGGGACTATTGTGGGATGCAATAGAGACTATTGTGGGATACAATAGAGACTATTGTGGGATGCAATAGAGACTATTGTGGAATGCAATAGAGACTATTGTGGGATGCAATAGAGACTATTGTGGGATGCAATAGAGACTATTGTGGGATACAATAGAGACTATTGTGGGATGCAATAGAGACTATTGTGGGATGCAATAGATCCCAAATGAATACAACCACTAGCATAAAAAAAGCATTGTGGCTGAAACAACATATTAGAACGTTTAGCTTTAAATGTTGATAAACTATTAGTTTATTTATTCACATTATAAGCTCAGCAATGTGCACATGGTAGTAGGCTATATGCATGAATTTTCCTTTAGTGGAAAACGCCATTATCAAAAGAGACCGCAAATGCAATTTTGCATGTAATGCTTTTATTTTAAAGGTGCATTTTTATGGTGAAAATTATCTCCCCTGAACTTGAAACTCACACACTCTTTATGTATGACAGTTAGGCTCTACACCCCTTGTAAAGCAGATTAATGTGCTTAATTTTAAGAAGTTATTTGGTCACTTTAGTTGTGACACAAACCTTATCAAACATATAGGCCTATGGGATGGGCTACATGAGGTGTGGGACTATGTTTCGAAAAAGTTGGCAAAAAATGTATTTATTTCTTGCCTTATGCTGGGCATCATTCACAAGTGATAGGCTAATATTGTCATCACACTAATATTGTCATCACACTATACCCATCACACTATTCTTGATTTATTAATCTTGTCTTTACATATATTATTTAGTATATGTGTGTATGTTGGCTATTAATGATTGTTTCATACGATACTACAACATTTTTCAGCCAGACCGATCTAACAAACCTGCTGGCGGCTGTTATAAAATGTTTCTAATGTTGTTTTTTTTATAAATCCTGTTACGTTTTTTTAAGCAACAGCAACTCTTCTCTTGTATGTGCCTGTTCAATAATGTCCACCTCACTTTCATGCACATATCACGTGTGGCAGCTGTAATCTGCCAGCTACATCCCCTTCCAGCCATCACTCACCTGTGCCTCTCTCCGTCTGCTCTTCATGCACATCTGTTCCATCAGCTTTTCAAATGTGGAGTTGGAGACCCTGATCAGTCTCCCGATGTCAAATTTGTACATTTGACACATTGGAGAAGCGCGCAGAGCGAGCAAAGTTGATACATGGTATATTGTTTAATCCCTGTATAACCATATAGGCCTAAACTATCAGAAATCTATCTCTTTCGGGTGTTCCTTACATTCTGTTTGGTGCCTAATGTGTTTAACCTTTTACTACAGTGATCTAAATCAGGGTCACACAAAGGGATTGTTGGTAGTCTTAAACAAATCTACTTCGAAAACAAAAGTATACACGTTACACACATGGTTCTGGGCTTAAAAAAGGAGACACCTGTACCATGTCAGATATAGAGTTGATTACATTTTACACTTTATATACAGTATACAGTCAAACGTTTGGACACACCTACTCATTCCAGGTGACTACCTCATGAAGCTGTTAGAGAGAATGCGAAGAGTGTGTTATTTCATAGTTTATGTCTTCACTATTATTTTAAAATGTAGAAAATGATAAACAAATTCAGAAAAACCCTTGAATGAGTAGATGTGTGAGATTTCCTCTTCTCCTGACACAATGGCATGTATATTCTTTCTGCCATTCCTCCAGCCAAATCACAGGTAGGCCTTTTCAAATAGGTAGGCCTTTTCATATAGGTAGGCCTTTTCAAATAGGTAGGCCTTTGCCATTATATGCAGTATTCTGTTATACAGTGGGAAGTTAAATGTCATATGTGTTGTTTTGAGTAGAAGTGTGAATATCAGTGACAGGTTTTTTTGTGTAAAAAAAAACCTGGAACAAGTATGGAACAGGATGCTATGCCACTGTGAAGTTTCCTCCTCGTGCTATCACGATACTATGTTGTTCAACATGTTTTGCTGGCCCATAATTGCATGTTTTTTTTGGCATTTTTATCATCGTCATTCATGCTGGTATGAAAGGATCGGCCTACCCTCATCAGATCTAAAGTCAAACTTTTGAAATATTTGTCCTGCCTCTTCTGTTCATATTGATTTGAGATTTTATGGCAATAATATGTTAATATTCTCATTGGTTGAGTGAACTAGTGGAATTTAGGGGAATTTGCCCGAAACCACACCGACTCAATTACAGAGTAATAACTCACCCATGGCTGTCAAAATTCAGGTGACTCACACAGATCTTAGGTTATTAGCAGTTACTAAGGTTAGATTCAAACTACAACTTTCATAACTGCGTGGTAGCTAAAAACCTAAATGGACAGTGGAGAATTGACTTTACTTTTCCACTGGACTGACAGTGGGTTGGTGGATAACATGTAACACGTTATCTGATCGAAATTGGAACCTCTATTTTATTTATTTATTATTTCACCTTTATTTAACTAGGCAAGTATTTTCAATGACGGCCTAGGAACGGTGGGTTAACTGCCTTGTTCAGGGGCAGAACGACAGATTTTTACCTTGTCAGCTCAGGGATTCAATCTTGCAACCTTACGGTTAACTAGTCCAACGCTCTAACCACCTGCCTCACGAGGAGCCTGCCTGTTACGCGAATGCAGTAAGAAGCCGAGGTAAATTGCTAGCTAGCATTAAACTTATCTTATATAAAACAATCAATCAATCGATCATAATCACTAGTTATAACTACACATGGTTGATGATATTACTAGTTTATCTAGCGTGTCCTGCGTTGCATATAATCGATGCGATGCGCATTCGCGAAAAAGGACTGTCGTTGCTCCAACGTGTACCTAACCATAAACATCAATGCCTTTCTTAAAATCAATACACAGAAGTATATATTTTTAAACCTGCATATTTAGCTAAAAGAAATCCAGGTTAGCAGGCAATATTAACCAGGTGAAATTGTGTCACTTCTCTTGCGTTCATTGCACGCAGAGTCAGGGTATATGCAACAGTTTGGGCCGCCTGTCTCATTGCGAACTAATTTGCCAGAATTTTATGTAATTATGACATAACATTGAATTTTGTGCAATGTAACAGGAATATTTAGACTTAGGGATGCCACCCGTTAGATAAAATACGGAACGGTTCCGCACTTCACTGAAAGAATAAACGTTTTGTTTTCGAAATTATAGTTTCCAGATTCGACCATATTAATGACCTAAGGCTCGTATTTATGTGTGTTATTATATTATAATTAAGTCTATGATTTGATAGAGCAGTCTGACTGATCGATGGTAGGCACCAGCAGGCTCGTAAGCATTCATTCAAACAGCACTTTCGTGCGTTTTGCCAGCAGCTCTTCGCTGTGCTTCAAGCATTGCGCTGTTTATGACTTCAAGCCTATCAACTCCTGAGATTAGGCTGGTGTAACCGATTTGAAATGGCTAGCTAGTTAGCGGGGTGCGTGCTAATAGCGTTTCAAATGTCACTCGCTCTGAGACTTGAGAGTAGTTATTCCCCTTGCTCTGCATGGGTAACGCTGCTTCGAGGGTTGCTGTTGTCAATGTGTTCCTGGTTCGAGCCCAGGTAGCGGCGAGGAGAGGGATGGAAGCTATACTGTTACACTGGCAATACTAAAGTGCCTATAAGAACATCCAATAGTCAAAGGTATATGAAATACAAATGGTATAGAGAGAAATAGTCCTATAATTCCTATAATAACTACAACCTAAAACTTCTTACCTGGGAATACTGAAGAATCATGTTAAAAGGAACCACCAGCTTTCATATGTTCTCATGTTCTGAGCAAGGAACTTAAACGTTAGCTTTCTTGTATGGCACATATTGCACTTTTACTTTCTTCTCCAACACTTTGTTTTTGCATTATTAAAACCAAATTGAACATGTTTCATTGTTTCATTATTTATTTGAGGCTAAATGGATTTTATTGATGTATTATATTATTGATGTATTATTGATGTATCATAAGTTAAAATTAGTGTTCATTCAGTATTGTTGTAATTGTCATTATTACAAATAAATACAAAAAATAGGCCGAATAATCGGTATCAGCTTTTTTTTGGTCCTCCAATAATCGATATCGGTATCGGCGTTGAAAAAAATCATAATCGGTCGACCTCTAGTCCAGATTGTCTAGCCCAGCTGATTTGTACGGGTCCATGTTTTTCAGAACATCTGCTATCTGGATTTGGGTGAAGGAGAAGCTCAAAATGTATTTGTCACATGCGCCGAATACAACAGGTGTAGACCTTACAGTGAAATGCTTACATACAAGCCCTTAACCAACAATGCAATTTTAAGAAAAATAAGTGTTAAGTAAAAAAATCGATACGTTTTTAAAAGAATGAGAGGGGAAAAAAATGTTACAAATAACTAAAGAGCAGCAGTAAAATAACAACAGTGAGGCTATATACAGGGGGTACCAATACAGAGTCAATGTGCGGGGACACCAGTTAGTCGAGGTAATTGAGGTAATATGTACATGTAGGTAGAGTTAAAGTGACTATGCATAGATAATAAACAGAGAGTAGCAGCAGCATAGAAGGGGGGGGGGCAATGCAAATAGTCTGGGTAGCCATTTGATTAGCTGTTTAGGAGTCTTGGGGCTTGGGGGTAGAAGCTGTTTAGAAGTCTTTTGGACCTTGACTTGGCGTTCTGGTACTGCTTGCCGTCAGCCACCACGTCAGCCACCATCAGTTTAATTGTGTTCCGATCTCTAATGCTTTTAGATGGTACGAGGTACACGGCAAATCGGATGTCATTGTTTTCAATCAGAGCAAGACGGTAAATGCCGTTGAGGCTGGCGGTGAATACTGTCAGGCACCACGGTAGACGGAACCTTCCTCCAGAATTCAAATATTTGTTTGTTTACTGAAATCACCATAGCAACGCATACTGTCGTGCTGCCTTGCTTCCTGTCACCCTCTTTCTTGCTTTCTTGTCCTACTATAACGTCTGGTATGACGTTTTTTGCACCCCTCGTCTAAACTCAGCATAAGTGGTTTGTCAGTATTGAGGTCAATATTCGCTAGGTTCCAGTCTGACATCAAGCCACTACATTACCCTGGCTCTTAAGAACAACCCCCCAGCAGTAACCGCAGGAGGCAGTTCTGACTTAAGTTTGATCCTCCTGAGGTGGGTTGTAAAGATCTGCACCTACCACTCACAGACACAGTTCCCAGTGATATATCAACAATACAGTCAGTGCCCATTACTGGGCCAAGGCCTTGTTCCACTAATCCAGTGAAAAGATTAACCAGGACTGGCCTTGCGCACGTGCGACTGTGTGTGTGTGTGTGCTTGTGTGTGTGCTTCTGTGCACGTGTGGGGTGTTCAGTGCATGGAGGGCCCGTAGATGGTAGCAGAGATTATGGCCTTGAAAAAAGATTCCGCATTCAGAGCATTCACAGCATTCTCAGCAGCATTTGGCTAGAATGTCTGGCGTAGAAGGTGTTCACAAAGAGATCTTTGTATGTCATCACTGTTCATTCCACAATAGCTAATTAAACCACCCCTACCCGCATGGGCTGAATCTGACATTTCCATCTTGTTTATGTAACCCATTATTCTTTGTTGAGTAACATCTAAATGTTTGTTGTCATCAAAGTTATGGCTCTTGCTCCTGTTTTACCCTCTTAGCCAATATTTAGTGTGTCTATTTTGAGATTGCCTTATTGTTAGTTGGACTGAAATGAGCTTATATTTTGTTTTCACCCATTGCAAAGGAAACAATCCAAAGAGAATATGCTTTGCAGCCAATCATCCTTAGCAGAAACCGGAAACGCCAGAATAGTGAAATTCAATGCTTTGTGCAACTCCACTAAGCCACGAGGCTGACACTAGGCCTAGCCTGTGCCTGGTGTAGTAGTGGGGTGTGTGGTGCTCCGTAAACATAGTATTACTGGCCTAATGCCAGTAAATACCATGCTAATAACTTCAAGAAATTGTTTCAAGAATGTGTCTTTCCCAATTTCACACTTAGCTGGTTCAATTTGGTTTTAGTAAACTCCCTCAGGAGGGGTAAAAACGCAATCCTAGGCAACACAGTGACTACGGTCTGGTTTCAATGATGGACTCTTTTGGCATAGAGAACCTACGTCACTTCCTACGTCGCTACTTTATCCGCTGGAATAAAATGCAGAATATTAGCTAGCAAGATGGAGATCACAGAAGTTATTTTTAATGAGTGCTGTTTGCAAGTGGCTAGTTGGCATCAACTACCTTAACTAAAACCACTGCAAAGGTTTTGCGCACAAATGTTGTTTTTGAATTGTGACCGGCTGGATGGCTGCCTTGGTATTTGTTGGGAGAGCCCTGATCCCCCCCTTATCATTGTACGCGGTGATGTACTTCCTCTATGCCAAAAGAGTCCATCATTGAAACCAGACCCTAATCACTGTGTTGCCTAGGATCGGGTTTTCGAGACTAAGCAGAAAGTGCCATGGGCCTAGCCCAACAAGCAGCAGTGAGGAACTGTAGTGTGAGCCCCCAGTGCTATCTATAGGGTGGAGGGCATGTGAGGAGGTGTAGTATCATGTAGCAACAGAGACAGTAGAAGGAGGCCAATCTTACCATAGAAGATTGTTATTACTGCTTGTCCTGTAGTGATGAGAGAAATATCTATACAGTTACATATTGCAATATTATGTATGGATTATTTTTAAATTATAGATAGTGTTAGCTAGCGGTAGTCGGCTGTACCTGCTTTAAAACAAATGGTCTCATGCTCTCTGTCGTCTCTCTCAGACATATAATGAGTAATATGTGTGGAACATCCAATCGCAGTAAAATCACATTGTCGAATCGCAATACATACAGAATCGTGATAATCGCAATACATATCGCATTGACACCTTATCATATTGTGAGGTCTCTGGCAATTCCTAGGCCCATTATCCTGCCATTGCTTAGGATAGGAGTAGTGGAAGTGGAGTGGAGTTCAACTAACACCACTTAGCCTAAAATTGACCACCAAGAGGCTAAAGGACAAGGGCCAAGTGAGTTTTAGGACCTGTCGACTGGAGAAAGCCATTGTATGAATTCATCTGTTTGATGTTATGGCAGACATCCGCATGCATGTTTTACCCATTTCTTCTGTAATCCCTGCCAAAGCCAATAATGATCTCATTGTCGTTAGAATATATTATTGTAGTGTGATTGGGCCTCAAGTGATTGGGCCTCAATTCGAAGAGCATATCTGGATAAAATGTAACACCACTTCTAGATCCATTTGTTTGGCAACAATAACTGGGTAGCATATCTATCTTGACTGAGAACACATGAGGGCATCCAAACTGTCCACAGGACTTTGAATGCTTTAACATGATTGAATAGAGTTAACAGCACCATCCCTCGAACGGCTATTCCTCAATAGTTGGGTGCCTAAGCGTAATAAACATTCAGTTTGTGATAAAAGCACCAAAAGGTGGCACCCGTTCATTCATTCAACATTCTCTCCTTTGTTTTGAGCCGGTATATCAGGAAATTGACCAACAAGTTGTTCCTGTAAGTTGTGTGCTGTTCACTCCTTCATCAATGTTAATGCACAATATTTACTGCATGTGATTCAAGCTGACTGAAATACAGCTGATTCAAATAACTAACTCGTCATCAAGCTATTTGAATTTTTTGAATGTTTTTTTTTTTTTAAGGAGCAGATCAGCTATAATATTGCAGATTGTGGCTTCTATCAATGTAATTGTCTGCATCATTTCCAATCCCCCATATATCTTTGTTCTATCTTTATTATTTGCCCCTAACCCTACCCTGCCCCTAACCCTACCACCCCTCTGCTAATTAGAGTAATTAACAATACTTCAACAAGGCTTCTACTTCCAGTTTATACACACTATATACATTTTACGGATACAGTATATTTTGCATTCATTATATTTTGTTTGATTTTAGTCACAGCCTTCAGCTACCCTCAACCACTCCCATCTATCTCTGAAGACCATCCAGTTTTGATTTCCAGCTGCCACTGTTCTGAGATGTTTCACAAAAGTTCTGAACATTTCTATTCTAATAAATTCCACAGATTGTATGTTAAAGATAAACGAGAGAGAGAGAGAGACAGAGAGAGAGAGAGAGAGAGAGAGAGATAGATACCCAGTCCCAGTGGAGAGAGGGGAACCGGCCAGGCAGAGACAGCAAGGGCGGTTCGTTGTTCTAGTGCCTTTCCATTCACCTTTACACTCCTGGGCCAGACTACACTCAATCATAGGATCTAGATGAGTCTTCAATAAAGACTTAAAGGTTGAGATTGAGTCTGCGTCTCTCACATGGGTAGGCAGACCATTCCATAAAAATGGAGCTCTATATGAGAAAGCCCTGCATCCAGCTATTTGTTTAGGAATTCAAGGGACAGTAAAGGAGGCATGCTTCTTGTGACCGTAGCGTACATGTAGGTATGTACAGCAGGACTAAATCGGAAAGAAAGGTAGGAGCAAGCCCAAGTAATGTTTTGTAGGTTAGCAGTAAAACCTTGAAATCAGCCCTTGCCTTAACAGGAAGCCAGTGTAGGGAGGCTGCACTGGAGTAATATGATCAAATTATTTGGTTCTAGTCAAGATTCTAGCAGCCGTGTTTAGCACTAACTGAAGTTTATTTAGTGCTTTTATTTAGTGCTTTATCCGGGTAGCCGGAAAGTAGATTGCAGTAGTCTAATCGAGAAGTGACAAAAGCATAGATACATTTTTCTGCATCATTTTTGGACAGAAAGTTTCTGATTTTTGTAATTTTACGTAGGTGGAGCTGATGAAGCTGTCCTACGTAGATGAAGCTGTCCTTGAAACAGCGCTGATATGTTCGTCAAAAGAGAGATCGGGGTCCAGAGTAACGCCGAGGTCCTTCACAGTTTCATTTGAGACGACTGTACAACCATCAAGATTAATTGTCAGATTCAACAGAAGATCTCTTTGTTTCTTGGGACCTAGAACAAGCATCTCTGTTTTTTCTGCGTTTAAAAATAGAACATTTGCAGCCATCCACTTCCTTATGTTGAAACGCACGCTTTCAGCGAGGGCAATTTTGGGGCTTCACTATGTTTCATCAAACTGTACAGCTGTGTGTCATCCGCATAGCAGTGAAAGTTAACATTATGTTTCCGAATGACATCACCAAGAGGTAAAATATACAGTGAAAACTAAAGTGGTCCTAAAACGGAACCTTGAGGGACACCGAAATTTACAGTTGATTTGTCAGAGGACAAACCATCCACAGAGACAAACTGATATATTTCCGACAGATAAGATCTGAACCAGGCCAGAACTTGTCCGTGTAGACCAATTTGGGTTTCCAATCTCTCCAAAAGAATGTGGTGATCGATGGTATCAAAAGCAGCACTAAGGTCTAGGAGCACAAGGACAGATGCAGAGCCTCGGTCGAACGCCATTAAAAGGTAATTTACCACCTTCACAAGTGCAGTCTCAGTGCTATGATGGGGTCTAAAACCAGACTGAAGCATTTCGTATACATTGTTTGTTTTCAGGAACTAACTATGCATGAGATTTTGTTGCAGGCAGAACGCATCAGAGTAGGATTAGGTCTATACAGTGCCTTCGGAAAGTATTCAGACCCTTTGACTTTTTAAACATTTTGTTACGTTACATCCTTTTCTAAAATTGATTAAATTATTGTTTCCCCTCATCAATCGACACACGATACCCCATAATGACAAAGCAAAAAAAATATTTTACAAATGTTTTCTAATTTGTAAAGTAAAAAAAAACATTAAATATTACATTTACATAAGTATTCAGACCCTTTACTCAGTACTTTGTTGAAGCACATTTGGCACTATTACAGCATTGAGTCTTCTTGGGTATGACGCTACAAGCTTGGCACACCTGTATTTGGGGAATTTCTCCCATTCATCTCTGCAGATCCTCTCAAACTCTGTCAGGTTAGATGGGGTTGCCTTGCTGCACAGCTATTTCCAAGTCTCTCCAGAGATGTTTGATCGGGTTCATGTCCGGGCTCCACAGAGGAACTCTGGAGCTCTATCAAAGTGACCATCAGGTTCTTGGTCACCTCCCTGAACAGGGTCTTCTCCCCTGATTGCTCAGTTTGGCCGGGTGGCCAGCTCTAGGAAGAGTCTTGGTGGTTCCAAACTTCTTCCACTTAAGAATGATGTGTTCTTGGGGACCTTCAATGCTGCAGAAATACTTTACCACAGATGGACTCCAAAAAAAAAAAATCAATTTTAGAAGTGTCTGAATACTTTCTGAAGGCACTGTATATCACGGTCACAGGGCATATGAACTAACAGGTTATAGAGCAAACACTGCAATTAACACAACACATAGGTTGTAATATGGCTTCCCCAGTGATTTTTATCCATGCACCACTACTGTATCAAAGCCAGAGTTACATTTGTTCATATCATTTGCTAGTTAGTGAGTTATTAGCCCAGTTATAGATCATTTGAAGTCAGCAATGGGGGAGTGATTGCTTCTTACAAGAACACAAAACGTGTACATTTCTAGACATCTGTGAAAAGTGAGTCAGGTCTTAAAGGGGCAATGTTTTATTTTGATACAGGATTGAATACGTTAAGTAGCCAATAGGCAGAAGTTAGCATAATTTGTCTGATTCTCTGTAATAATGGTTATGGAATAATAATACATTTTATTTTGTAAAGGGGTTTCTTGCATCAAACGACACTACATTTTCAATTACCTTCTTGTCTGAAGAACAAGTGGAAACAGGTTTTTTCAAAAGTCTCATGGAATGTATGTAATGGTTTTCTTGTGGGGAAAGAGAGGCGGACCAAAATGCAGCGTGGTTAGTTTTGTGCATCTTTAATAAAGATGAAAGTACGGCAATCTACAAAACAAGAAACGTGCAAAAACCAAAACAGTCCTATCTGGTGCCACAAACACAAAGACAGGAACAATCACCCACAAAACCCAACACAAAACAGGCTACCTAAATATGGTTCCCAATCAGAGACAATGACTAACACCTGCCTCTGATTGAGAACCATATCAGGCCTAACATAGAAATGGACAAACCAGACACACAACATAGAATGCCCACCCAGCTCACGTTCTGACCAACACTAAAACAAGGAAAACACACACGGACGATGGTCAGAACGTGACAGTACCCCCCCCCCCCCCAAGGTGCGGACTCCGAACGCACAACCCAAACCTATAGGGGAGGGTCTGGGTGGACATCTGTCCGCGGTGGTGGCTCTGGCGCTATACGTGGACCCCACTCCATAATTGTCTTAGTCCCCCTCCTTAGCGTCCCTTGAGTGGCGACCCTCGCCGCTAACCTTGGCCTAGGAACCCTAACAACGGGCCACACTGGACTGAGGGGCAGCTCGGGACTGAGGAGCAGCTCGGGACTGAAGGGCAGCTCGGGACTGAGGGGCAGCTCGGGACTGAGGGGCAGCTCAGGCAGATTGATGAATCGAGTAGATCCTGGCTGGCTGGTGATTCCGGCAGATCCTGGCTGGCTGGTGATTCCGGCAGATCCTGGCTGGCTGGCGGTTCCTTCAGATCCTGGCTGACTGGCGGTTCCGTCAGATCCTGGCTGACTGGCGGTTCCGTCAGATCCTGGCTGACTGGCGGTTCCGGCAGATCCTGGCTGACTGGCGGATCCTGGCTGACTGGCAGTTCTGGCAGATCCTGGCTGAATGGCGGATCCTGGCTGACTGGCAGTTCTGGCAGATCCTGGCTGAATGGCGGATTCTGGCTGAATGGCGGATCCTGGCTGAATGGCGGATCCTGGCTGAATGGCGGATCTGGAAGATCCTGACTGGCGGATCCTGGCAGACTGGCAGTTCTGGCAGATCCTGGCAGACTGGCGGTTCCGGCAGATCCTGGCTGACTGGCGGTTCCGGAAGATCCTGGCTGACTGGCGGTTCCGGCAGATCCTGGCTGACTGGCGGATCTGGAAGATCCTGGCTGAATGGCAGATCCTGGCTGACTGGCAGTTCTGGCAGATCCTGGCTGAATGGCAGATCCTGGCTGAATGGCGGATCCTGGCTGACTGGCTGAATGGCGGATCCTGGCTGAATGGCGGATCCTGGCTGACTGGCGGTTCCTGGCTGACTGGCGGATCCTGGCAGACTGGCGGCGCTGGGCAGACTGGCGGCGCTGGGCGCACTGGCGGCGCTGGGCAGACTGTTAGCGCTGGGCAGACTGGCGGCGCTGGGCAGACTGGCGGCGCTGGGCAGACTGGCGGCACTGGCGGCGCTGGGCAAACTGGCGGCGCTGGGCAGACTGTTAGCGCTGGGCAGACTGGCGGCGCTGGGCAGACTGGCGGCGCTGGGCAGACTGGTGGCTCAGGCGGCGCTGGACAGGAAGGCTCTGGCAGTGCTGGACTGAGGAGCTCTGGCGCCTCTGGTCTAAGGGGCTCTGGCGCCTCTGAACTGAGGGGCGGAAACCCTGGTAGCGCAGGACAGGCGGGAGCACCTGTGTTGATGGGACGGAGAGACAGCCTGGTGCGGGGAGCCGGCACTGGTGGTACCGGGCCGGGGACACCCACCTCCGGTTGAGTGCAAGGAATAGGACACACTGGGTTGTGAAGGTGTACTGGAGACCTGGTGTGTATAGCCGGCATCAAATCCCCCGGAACTCCAACACACGTTTCAGGATGAGTACGAGGAACTGACACAGGTGGCATCGGACAGCTAACACGCTCCTCAGGGCGAATGCCGTGCATACTATGCCAAACCAACAGCTTTCTCTCTACTCTGTCCAATACATACTCAACACTCTCAGACTCAGCCCTCAGCTTCGCCGACAGCTCCAATTCCATCCATGGCTCCTTACGGTAAACAGGGGGAGTTGGCTCAGGTCTGACTCCTGACTCCGCCACACTCTCCCTGTGCCCCCCCCAAGAAATTTTTGGGGCTGCTCTTCCTCCCGGGGAAGGACTGCCCGTTCCATGATCTCGCCATCACGGTTGACAACTCCATTGTGTCCTCCTCCCAGAGCGCTAAGAACCTTGGCGTGATCCTGGACAACACCCTGTCGTTCTCAACTAACATCAAGGCGGTGGCCCGTTCCTGTAGGTTCATGCTCTACAACATCCGCAGAGTACGCCCCTGCCTCACACAGGAAGCGGCGCAGGTCCTAATCCAGGCACTTGTCATCTCCCGTCTGGATTACTGCAACTCGCTGTTGGCTGGGCTCCCTGCCTGTGCCATTAAACCCCTACAACTCATCCAGAACGCCGCAGCCCGTCTGGTGTTCAACCTTCCCAAGTTCTCTCACGTCACCCCGCTCCTCCGCTCTCTCCACTGGCCAGTTGAAGCTCGCATCCACTACAAGACCATGGTGCTTGCCTACGGAGCTGTGAGGGGAACGGCACCGCAGTACCTCCAGGCTCTGATCAGGCCCTACACCCAAACAAGGGCACTGCGTTCATCCACCTCTGGCCTGCTCGCCTCCCTACCACTGAGGAAGTACAGTTCCCGCTCAGCCCAGTCAAAACTGTTCGCTGCTCTGGCCCCCCAATGGTGGAACAAACTCCCTCACGACGCCAGGACAGCGGAGTCAATCTCCACCTTCCGGAGACACCTGAAACCCCACCTCTTCAAGGAATACCTAGGATAGGATAAAGCAATCCTTCTCACCCCCCCCCATTAAATGATTTAGATGCACTATTGTAAAGTGGCTGTTCCACTGATGTCAGAAGGTGAATTCACCAATTTGTAAGTCGCTCTGGATAAGAGCGTCTGCTAAATGACTTAAATGTAATGTAATGTAAGGGATTTCACCCCCGTAGTGGACAAAAATGAATGGCAAGTTATTGGCATTGACCGAACCATGCACACATTGGCCAATACCACCCAAAGCGGCGTTGATTCATGCAAAGTTTACTGCTATTGCCATATGGGTATTGCCAGTTGTAACACTTCAAAAATCCAACAGGTGGCGATTGCACTCCACCATGGTTTTTCATATTGGTATTGGACTCCAAGTCAACATCCAAAAGCCAAATTTTGAAAAAACGAATTTTTGAAAAAAACGTATCACCCCTTAAAAAAGTGCTTTCTGGACCGTTTTTCGAAATTCTTTCGCTTTTTTTGACAATTACACATGTATAAGAACTGTATGAAAATACTTTTGTCCAATTTTATTAACATAATTTTTTTAATTTTTTTACTTGCGCATATTGCATATGTTTTGTCCATTTGCAATATGATTTCATAGGAAGTCAGAAGTCAAAAGTCAAAAATTCTTAAATTTCATAAAAAACTTCACACACCCCTAAAAAAGTGCTTTCTGGACCGTTTTTCGAAATTTTTTCGCATTTTGTGTCAGTTACACACGTATAAGAACTGTATCAACATACTTTAGTCATATTTTATTATCATAATTTTTTTTTTTTTTTTACTTGCGCATATTGCATGTGTTTTGTCCATCTGCAATATGATTTCATAGGAAGTCAGAAGTCAAAAGTCAAAAATTATTAAATTTCATAAAAAACTTCACACACCCCTAAAAAAGTGCTTTCTGGACCGTTTTTCGAAATTTTTTCGCATTTTGTGTCAGTTACACACGTATAAGAACTGTATCAACATACTTTAGTCATATTTTATTATTATAATGTTTTTTTTTTTTTGCTTGTGCATAAGGCATATGTTTTGTGGGGGCCAAATGTCATAAGAAATTTGACATGCTCAAAAATCCTTCAGAAATGCAAAATTGACTGGCCTGATGAACTCGGGATGGCCGGGCAGTGATTGTTGTTCCTTTCAATCACTCGTGGTGTTGATTTCATCATGTCCATTTGTTTATGTTTTCTCACTTTTGCAAAGTCACTGTGCATTTGCCATATGGTTAACTGGGCATTCACCATCACCAATTTGTCATGCCATAAAAATCATGCAGGAATGCCAAATTGACTGGCCCGATGAACTCGGGATGGCTGGGCAGTGATTCTGGTACCTCTCCATCGCTCGTTTGGGTTGATTTCAGAATGTCGCTTTTGGTGATGGTACCTCACTGTTAAAACATATTGCAAATGTTCCTTACTTTTTCAAAGTCACTGAAAATTTTTGCAGGAATGCCAAATTGACTGGCCCGATGACCTCGGGATGGCTTGGCAGTGATTCTGGTACCTCTCCATCACTCGTTATGGTCGATTCCAGAATGTCCATTTGGTGATTTTTCTCACTCTTTCAAAGTCACTGTGCATTTGCCATATGGTTAACTGGGCAGTCACCATCACCAATTTGTCATGCTATAAAAATCATGCAGGAATGCCAAATTGACTGGCCCGATGACCTCGGGATGGCTGGGCAGTGATACTGGTACCTCTCCATGGCTCGTTTGGGTTGATTTCAGAATGTCGCTTTTGGTGATGGTACCTCACTGTTAAAACATATTGCAAATGTTCCTTACTTTTTCAAAGTCACTGAAAATTTTTGCAGGAATGCCAAATTGACTGGCCCGATGACCTCGGGATGGCTGGGCAGTGATACTGGTACCTCTCCATGGCTCGTTTGGGTTGATTTCAGAATGTCGCTTTTGGTGATGGTACCTCACTGTTAAAACATATTGCAAATGTTCCTTACTTTTGCAAAGTCACTGAAAATTTGTGCAGGAATGCCAAATTGACTGGCCCGATGACCTCGGGATGGCTGTGCAGTGATACTGGTACCTCTCCATGGCTCGTTTGGGTTGATTTCAGAATGTCGCTTTTGGTGATGGTACCTCACTGTTAAAACATATTGCAAATGTTCCTTACTTTTGCAAAGTCACTGAAAATTTTTGCAGGAATGCCAAATTGACTGGCCCGATGACCTCGGGATGGCTGGGCAGTGATACTGGTACCTCTCCATCGTTCGTTAGGGTTGATTTCAGAATGTCGCTTTTGGTGATGGTACCTCACCGCTTAAACATATTGCTAATGGACAAGAGTCACCTGCAAGTCACTGTCCATCAGTCAATTTGATATCATTCAAAGCTAACTATTGGAGGCACTGTCAGTCTCTACGCACCCCAATGATACGTCCCTCCATCCATGTTGTGTATCTGTGTGATTTAGTTTTCCTTTGAATTTTTATGGGAAAAATGACTGATTTACAGTTCATGGGGGTTGCCTAATCATATATATGAAGTTTTGGAAAGATCTGATATTTTTAACCCCTCCAAACAGCCCATGAGAGACCAATTATGGCACTTCCGGTTGGCACAGGAAGCTGTAACTCAACATACATCCTCATTGGGCTATTCCATTAGAGAATCCTGAGTTTTAAGTCTTTACCATGAAAACTGACTGATTTACACAGGGTTCAATTCACTATGTCCATCAAATTGCAGGCAGTGTATGGGTATACACTTTTAGGGCGATTTGGACCACTTCCGGTTGGTCCAGGAAGCTTAGAATCGACACAGGTAGACCTTATAGTGGTCTGATGGACTGGTACCAAAGACAGGTTCATACAACATTCATAACCCATATAGACTCCAGGTTGTATTTAGTGGAGCAGCCAATATATTCCTATGGGGAGAGAAGTCAATGAACACTGTTTTTATGTAAACACCTTCTTTTGACTGTGAAGGGTTAATGTCACACGGTCAAGGATAGGCTTGGACAGATCAGGAGGACCTTAGGAACAGTCCTGTGGTTGAATTGTCTTTCTAAACCTAACGGTTCCGCCGCTGTCACCCAAAATCAAATGACGTACTGGTGAAGGCTTAATATTGGGCCTATTTTTCTCATGGTCGCCGCGCTCAGACCGAGCGAGCTACGGTCAAGCGGGGCGCCTCGTTGGACTCGGCACAGTCTGGACTCTATGGTGATGCCATTGTTTGTGTTGATTTCAGAATGTCCATTTGGTCATGTTTTCTCACTTTTGCAAAGTCACTGTGCATTTGCCATATGGTTAACTGAGCAGTCACCATCACCAATTTGTCATGCCATAAAAATCATGCAGGAATGCCAAAATGACTGGCCCGATGACATAGGGATGGCTGGGCAGTGATTTTGGTACCTCTCCATCGCTCGTTTGGGTTGATTTCAGAATGTCGCTTTTGGTGATGGTACCTCACCGTTAAACATATTGCAAATGTTCCTTACTTTTGCAAAGTCACAAAAAATTCTTGCAGGAATGCCAAATTGACTGGCCCGATGACCTCGGGATGGCTGGGCAGTGATACTGGTACCTCTCCATCGCTCGTTTGGGCTGATTTCAGAATGTCCATTTGGTGATTTTTCTCACTCTTTCAAAGTCACTGTGCATTTGCCATATGGTTAACTGGGCAGTCACCATCACCAATTTGTCATGCTATAAAAATCATGCAGGAATGCCAAATTGACTGGCCCGATGACCTCGGGATGGCTGGGCAGTGATACTGGTACCTCTCCATGGCTCGTTTGGGTTGATTTCAGAATGTCGCTTTTGGTGATGGTACCTCACTGTTAAAACATATTGCAAATGTTCCTTACTTTTGCAAAGTCACTAAAAATTCTTGCAGGAATGCCAAATTGACTGGCCCGATGACCTCGGGATGGCTGGGCAGTGATACTGGTACCTCTCCATGGCTCGTTTGGGTTGATTTCAGAATGTCGCTTTTGGTGATGGTACCTCACTGTTAAAACATATTGCAAATGTTCCTTACTTTTGCAAAGTCACTGAAAATTTTGCAGGAATGCCAAATTGACTGGCCCGATGACCTCGGGATGGCTGGGCAGTGATTCTGGTACCTCTCCATCACTCGTTTGGGTTGATTTCAGAATGTCCATTTGGTGATTTTTCTCACTCTTTCAAAGTCACTGTGCAGTTGCCATATGGTTAACTGGGCAGTCACCATCACCAATTTGTCATGCTATAAAAATCATGCAGGAATGCCAAATTGACTGGCCCGATGACCTCGGGATGGCTGGGCAGTGATACTGGTACCTCTCCATGGCTCGTTTGGGTTGATTTCAGAATGTCGCTTTTGGTGATGGTACCTCACTGTTAAAACATATTGCAAATGTTCCTTACTTTTTCAAAGTCACTGAAAATTTTTGCAGGAATGCCAAATTGACTGGCCCGATGACCTCGGGATGGCTGGGCAGTGATACTGGTACCTCTCCATGGCTCGTTTGGGTTGATTTCAGAATGTCGCTTTTGGTGATGGTACCTCACTGTTAAAACATATTGCAAATGTTCCTTACTTTTGCAAAGTCACTGAAAATTTGTGCAGGAATGCCAAATTGACTGGCCCGATGACCTCGGGATGGCTGTGCAGTGATACTGGTACCTCTCCATGGCTCGTTTGGGTTGATTTCAGAATGTCGCTTTTGGTGATGGTACCTCACTGTTAAAACATATTGCAAATGTTCCTTACTTTTGCAAAGTCACTGAAAATTTGTGCAGGAATGCCAAATTGACTGGCCCGATGACCTCGGGATGGCTGGGCAGTGATACTGGTACCTCTCCATCGTTCGTTAGGGTTGATTTCAGAATGTCGCTTTTGGTGATGGTACCTCACCGCTTAAACATATTGCTAGTGGACAAGAGTCACCTGCAAGTCACTGTCCATCAGTCAATTTGATATCATTCAAAGCTAACTATTGGAGGCACTGTCAGTCTCTACGCACCCCAATGATACGTCCCTCCATCCATGTTGTGTATCTGTGTGATTTAGTTTTCCTTTGAATTTTTATGGGAAAAATGACTGATTTACAGTTCATGGGGGTTGCCTAATCATATATATGAAGTTTTGGAAAGATCTGATATTTTTAACCCCTCCAAACAGCCCATGAGAGACCAATTATGGCACTTCCGGTTGGCACAGGAAGTGTAACTCAACATACATCCTCATTGGGCTATTCCATTAGAGAATCCTGAGTTTTAAGTCTTTACCATGAAAACTGACTGATTTACACAGGGTTCAATGCACTATGTCCATCAAATTGCAGGCAGTGTATGGGTATACACTTTTAGGGCGATTTGGACCACTTCCGGTTGGTCCAGGAAGCTTAGAATCGACACAGGTAGACCTTATAGTGGTCTGATGGACTGGTACCAAAGACAGGTTCATACAACATTCATAACCCATATAGACTCCAGGTTGTATTTAGTGGAGCAGCCAATATATTCCTATGGGGAGAGAAGTCAATGAACACAGTTTTTATGTAAACACCTTCTTTTGACTGTGAAGGGTTAATGTCACACGGTCAAGGATAGGCTTGGACAGATCAGGAGGACCTTAGGAACATTCCTGTGGTTGAATTGTCTTTCTAAACCTAACGGTTCCGCCGCTGTCACCCAAAATCAAATGACGTACTGGTGAAGGCTTCATATTGGGCCTATTTTTCTCATGGTCGCCGCGCTCAGACCGAGCGAGCTACGGTCAGCGGGGCACCTCGTTGGACTCGGCATAGTCTGGACACTATGGTGATGCCATTGTTTGTGTTGATTTCAGAATGTCCATTTGGTCATGTTTTCTCACTTTTGCAAAGTCACTGTGCATTTGCCATATGGTTAACTGGGCAGTCACCATCACCAATTTGTCATGCCATAAAAATCATGCAGGAATGCCAAATTGACTGGCCCGATGACATAGGGATGTCTGGGCAGTGATACTGGTACCTCTCCATGGCTCTTTTGGGTTGATTTCAGAATGTCGCTTTTGGTGATGGTACCTCACTGTTAAAACATATTGCAAATGTTCCTTACTTTTGCAAAGTCACTGAAAATTTGTGCAGGAATGCCAAATTGACTGGCCCGATGAACTCGGGATGGCTTGGCAGTGATTCTGGTACCTCTCCATCACTCGTTAGGGTCGATTCCAGAATGTCCATTTGGTGATTTTTCTCACTTTTGCAAAGTCACTGTGCATTTGCCATATGGTTAACTGGGCAGTCACCATCACCAATTTGTCATGCCATAAAAATCATGCAGGAATGCCAAATTGACTGGCCCGATGACATAGGGATGTCTGGGCAGTGATACTGGTACCTCTCCATCGCTCGTTTGGGTTGATTTCAGAATGTCGCTTTTGGTGATGGTACCTCACTGTTAAAACATATTGCAAATGTTCCTTACTTTTGCAAAGTCACTGAAAATTTTTGCAGGAATGCCAAATTGACTGGCCCGATGACCTCGGGATGGCTGGGCAGTGATACTGGTACCTCTCCATGGCTCGTTTGGGTTGATTTCAGAATGTCGCTTTTGGTGATGGTACCTCACTGTTAAAACATATTGCAAATGTTCCTTACTTTTGCAAAGTCACTGAAAATTTTTGCAGGAATGCCAAATTGACTGGCCCGATGAACTCGGGATGGCTTGGCAGTGATTCTGGTACCTCTCCATCACTCGTTTGGGTTGATTCCAGAATGTCCATTTGGTGATTTTTCTCACTCTTTCAAAGTCACTGTGCATTTGCCATATGGTTAACTGGGCAGTCACCATCACCAATTTGTCATGCCATAAAAATCATGTAGGAATGCCAAATTGACTGGCCCGATGACATAGGGATGGCTGGGCAGTTATTCTGGTACCTCTCCATGGCTCGTTTGGGTTGATTTCAGAATGTCGCTTTTGGTGATGGTACCTCACTGTTAAAACATATTGCAAATGTTCCTTACTTTTGCAAAGTCACTGAAAATTTGTGCAGGAATGCCAAATTGACTGGCCCGATGAACTCGGGATGGCTTGGCAGTGATTCTGGTACCTCTCCATCACTCGTTAGGGTTGATTTCAGAATGTCGCTTTTGGTGATGGTACCTCACCGCTTAAACATATTGCTAATGGACAAGAGTCACCTGCAAGTCACCGTCCATCAGTCAATTTGATATCATTCTGACACCAAACTGATACAAACTGACACCAAACCCACTTTTCCCAACTCATTTAGGAGCCAAGTATAACATACTTCAGAGCTGGCCCAAAATTCACAAGGCCTTCGGTACAAAACATTAAAAAACCATAAAACACATAGTTACTTTCTAGCTGCGGGGCCAGTTCGGACATTATGTGTAGTCCTATGTGAGGCGACCCCGAATCCCGAGTTTCGGCCCGATAGGTCATTTGGTGTCCGAGTAAAAGCCTAATTGGTGCTGAAAATCCACTTTTTTCAATGCCTTGCTACGGGGTCCTTGAATGAGCTATCGGACCGAGATGTTGGGTTCTGTCTCTATGGGCCGAGACGGTCACAATGCACCTAGTCTTGTGTCTCTGGGACATTTCTAAATGTCGCCATTTTCGTAATGGTCAAAATGAATTGAAGTCATTGCAAATGTTCGACGCTGTTTCTCGGTCCGAGAACCTCCTAGAGCGCCGTAACTCACCACGCACTATCTACCTGAGGTCTAGAACAGGATTCTAAAGTTTCGGAACTCTAGGTCTGACGGTTCTTTTTAGCTCGAACAAAGCTAACTATTGGAGGCACTGTCAGTCTCTACACACCCCAATACGTCCCTCCATCCAAGTTGTGTATCTGTGTGATTTATTTTTCCTTTGAATTTTTATGGGAAAAATGACTGATTTACAGTTCATGGGGGTTGTCTAATCACACATATGAAGTTTTGGACAGATCTGATTTTTTTAACCCTTCCAAACAGCCCCTGAGACACCAATTATGGCACTTCCGGTTGGCACAGGAAGCTATAAATACACACATGTCTTGACTGACATAGAAACCTAGGGAATCCTGAGTTTTAAGTCTTTAAGTTGAGAATTGACTGATCTACACAGGGTTGAAAAATGCAGAGGCCTCGGCACCTTTCGAGGTGATGTACATCCAAATACCTTTTGGGTCAATCTAACCACTTCCGGTTGCTCCAGGAAGCTTAGAATCGACACAGGTAGACCTCATAGTGGTCTGATGGAATGTCATAGAAGACAGGTTCATACAGCATTCATAACCCATAAAGACCCCAGGTTGTATTTAGGGGAGCAGGCAATGTATTCCTATGGGGAGAGAAGTCAATGCACACTGTTTTTTTGTAAACACCTTCTTTTAACTGTGAAAGGTTAATGCCACACAGTCAAGGTTAGGCTTGCACAGATCGGGAGGACCTTAGGAACAGTCCTGTGTTTGAATTGTCCTTCTAAACCTAACGGTTCCGCCGCTGTCACCCAAAATCCAATGACATTGTGGTGCAGGCATCATTGTGGGCCTATTTTTCTCATGGTCGCTGCGCTCAGACCGAGCGAGCTACGGTCAAGAGGGGCACCTCGTTGGACTCGGCACGGCCTTGGGATTATGTTTATGCCATTGCCTGCTCTCTGTGTCTTTAAACACCACGCTTTGTCACTCCATCCTTGCTGTGTGTGTGTGTGAGAGCTTTTCTTTGACATCTGTTGGGAAAAATGACTGATTTACAGTTCATGGGGGTTGTCTAATCACACATATGAAGTTTTGGACAGATCTGATTTTTTTAACCCTTCCAAACAGCCCCTGAGTCACCAATTATGGCACTTCCGGTTGGCACAGGAAGCTGTAACTCAACATACATCCTCATTGGGCTATTCCATTAGAGAATCCTGAGTTTTAAGTCTTTACCATGAAAACTGACTGATTTACACAGGGTTCAATGCAATATGTCCATCAAATTGCAGGCAGTGTATGGGTATACACTTTTAGGGCGATTTGAACCACTTCCGGTTGGTCCAGGAAGCTTAGAATCGACACAGGTAGACCTTATAGTGGTCTGATGGACTGGTACCAAAGACAGGTTCATACAACATTCATAACCCATATAGACTCCAGGTTGTATTTAGTGGAGCAGCCAATATATTCCTATGGGGAGAGAAGTCAATGAACACTGTTTTTATGTAAACACCTTCTTTTGACTGTGAAGGGTTAATGTCACACGGTCAAGGATAGGCTTGGACAGATCAGGAGGACCTTAGGAACAGTCCTGTGGTTGAATTGTCTTTCTAAACCTAACGGTTCCGCCGCTGTCACCCAAAATCAAATGACGTACTGGTGAAGGCTTAATATTGGGCCTATTTTTCTCATGGTCGCCGCGCTCAGACCGAGCGAGCTACGGTCAAGCGGGGCGCCTCGTTGGACTCGGCACAGTCTGGACTCTATGGTGATGCCATTGTTTGTGTTGATTTCAGAATGTCCATTTGGTCATGTTTTCTCACTTTTGCAAAGTCACTGTGCATTTGCCATATGGTTAACTGGGCAGTCACCATCACCAATTTGTCATGCCATAAAAATCATGCAGGAATGCCAAAATGACTGGCCCGATGACATAGGGATGGCTGGGCAGTGATTTTGGTACCTCTCCATCGCTCGTTTGGGTTGATTTCAGAATGTCGCTTTTGGTGATGGTACCTCACCGCTTAAACATATTGCAAATGTTCCTTACTTTTGCAAAGTCACAAAAAATTCTTGCAGGAATGCCAAATTGACTGGCCCGATGACCTCGGGATGGCTGGGCAGTGATACTGGTACCTCTCCATCGCTCGTTTGGGCTGATTTCAGAATGTCCATTTGGTGATTTTTCTCACTCTTTCAAAGTCACTGTGCATTTGCCATATGGTTAACTGGGCAGTCACCATCACCAATTTGTCATGCTATAAAAATCATGCAGGAATGCCAAATTGACTGGCCCGATGACCTCAGGATGGCTGGGCAGTGATACTGGTACCTCTCCATCGCTCGTTTGGGTTGATTTCAGAATGTCGCTTTTGGTGATGGTACCTCACTGTTAAAACATATTGCAAATGTTCCTTACTTTTGCAAAGTCACTGAAAATTTGTGCAGGAATGCCAAATTGACTGGCCCGATGACCTCAGGATGGCTGTGCAGTGATACTGGTACCTCTCCATGGCTCGTTTGGGTTGATTTCAGAATGTCGCTTTTGGTGATGGTACCTCACTGTTAAAACATATTGCAAATGTTCCTTACTTTTGCAAAGTCACTGAAAATTTTTGCAGGAATGCCAAATTGACTGGCCAGATGACCTCAGGATGGCTGGGCAGTGATACTGGTACCTCTCCATGGCTCGTTTGGGTTGATTTCAGAATGTCGCTTTTGGTGATGGTACCTCACTGTTAAAACATATTGCAAATGTTCCTTACTTTTGCAAAGTCACTGAAAATTTTTGCAGGAATGCCAAATTGACTGGCCCGATGACCTCGGGATGGCTGGGCAGTGATACTGGTACCTCTCCATGGCTCGTTTGGGTTGATTTCAGAATGTCGCTTTTGGTGATGGTACCTCACTGTTAAAACATATTGCAAATGTTCCTTACTTTTGCAAAGTCACTGAAAATTTGTGCAGGAATGCCAAATTGACTGGCCCGATGAACTCGGGATGGCTCGGCAGTGATTCTGGTATCTCTCTCCATCACTCGTTAGGGTTGATTTCAGAATGTCCATTTGGTCATGTTTTCTCACTTTTGCAAAGTCACTGTGCATTTGCCATATGGTTAACTGGGCAGTCACCATCACCAATTTGTCATGCCATAAAAATCATGCAGGAATGCCAAATTGACTGGCCCGATGACATAGGGATGTCTGGGCAGTGATACTGGTACCTCTCCATCGCTCGTTTGGGTTGATTTCAAAATGTCGCTTTTGGTGATGGTACCTCACCGCTTAAACATATTGCTAATGGACAAGAGTCACCTGCAAGTCACCGTCCATCAGTCAATTTGATATCATTCTGACACCAAACTGATACAAACTGACACCAAACCCACTTTTCCCAACTCATTTAGGAGCCAAGTATAACA
Source organism: Oncorhynchus masou masou (assembly GCF_036934945.1). Taxonomy (NCBI): domain Eukaryota; kingdom Metazoa; phylum Chordata; class Actinopteri; order Salmoniformes; family Salmonidae; genus Oncorhynchus; species Oncorhynchus masou. The sequence continues at coordinate 22,239,695 of NC_088228.1, read as the reverse complement.
TACTTCAGAGCTGGCCCAAAATTCACAAGGCCTTCGGTACAAAACATTAAAAAACCATAAAACACATAGTTACTTTCTAGCTGCGGGGCCAGTTCGGACATTATGTGTAGTCCTATGTGAGGCGACCCCGAATCCCGAGTTTCGGCTCGATAGGTCATTTGGTGTCCGAGTAAAAGCCTAATTGGTGCTGAAAATCCACTTTTTTCCATGCCTTGCTACGGGGTCCTTGAATGAGCTATCGGACCGAGATGTTGGGTTCTGTCTCTATGGGCCGAGACGGTCACAATGCACCTAGTCTTGTGTCTCTGGGACATTTCTAAATGTCGCCATTTTCGTAATGGTCAAAATGAATTGAAGTCATTGCAAATGTTCGACGCTGTTTCTCGGTCCGAGAACCTCCTAGAGCGCCGTAACTCACCACGCACTATCTACCTGAGGTCTAGAACAGGATTCTAAAGTTTCGGAACTCTAGGTCTGACGGTTCTTTTTTAGCTCGAACAAAGCTAACTATTGGAGGCACTGTCAGTCTCTACACACCCCAATACGTCCCTCCATCCAAGTTGTGTATCTGTGTGATTTATTTTTCCTTTGAATTTTTATGGGAAAAATGACTGATTTACAGTTCATGGGGGTTGTCTAATCACACATATGAAGTTTTGGACAGATCTGATTTTTTTAACCCTTCCAAACAGCCCCTGAGACACCAATTATGGCACTTCCGGTTGGCACAGGAAGCTATAAATACACACATGTCTTGACTGACATAGAAACCTAGGGAATCCTGAGTTTTAAGTCTTTAAGTTGAGAATTGACTGATCTACACAGGGTTGAAAATGCAGAGGCCTCGGCACCTTTCGAGGTGATGTACATCCAAATACCTTTTGGGTCAATCTAACCACTTCCGGTTGCTCCAGGAAGCTTAGAATCGACACAGGTAGACCTCATAGTGGTCTGATGGAATGTCATAGAAGACAGGTTCATACAGCATTCATAACCCATAAAGACCCCAGGTTGTATTTAGGGGAGCAGGCAATGTATTCCTATGGGGAGAGAAGTCAATGCACACTGTTTTTTTGTAAACACCTTCTTTTAACTGTGAAAGGTTAATGCCACACAGTCAAGGTTAGGCTTGCACAGATCGGGAGGACCTTAGGAACAGTCCTGTGTTTGAATTGTCCTTCTAAACCTAACGGTTCCGCCGCTGTCACCCAAAATCCAATGACATTGTGGTGCAGGCATCATTGTGGGCCTATTTTTCTCATGGTCGCTGCGCTCAGACCGAGCGAGCTACGGTCAAGAGGGGCACCTCGTTGGACTCGGCACGGCCTTGGGATTATGTTTATGCCATTGCCTGCTCTCTGTGTCTTTAAACACCACGCTTTGTCACTCCATCCTTGCTGTGTGTGTGTGTGAGAGCTTTTCTTTGACATCTGTTGGGAAAAATGACTGATTTACAGTTCATGGGGGTTGTCTAATCACACATATGAAGTTTTGGACAGATCTGATTTTTTTAACCCTTCCAAACAGCCCCTGAGTCACCAATTATGGCACTTCCGGTTGGCACAGGAAGCTATAAATACACACATGTCTTGACTGACATAGAAACCTAGGGAATCCTGAGTTTTAAGTCTTTAAGTTGAGAATTGACTGATCTACACAGGGTTGAAAAATGCAGAGGCCTCGGCACCTTTCGAGGTGATGTACATCCAAATACCTTTTGGGTCAATCTAACCACTTCCGGTTGCTCCAGGAAGCTTAGAATCGACACAGGTAGACCTCATAGTGGTCTGATGGAATGTCATAGAAGACAGGTTCATACAGCATTCATAACCCATAAAGACCCCAGGTTGTATTTAGGGGAGCAGGCAATGTATTCCTATGGGGAGAGAAGTCAATGCACACTGTTTTTTTGTAAACACCTTCTTTTAACTGTGAAAGGTTAATGCCACACAGTCAAGGTTAGGCTTGCACAGATCGGGAGGACCTTAGGAACAGTCCTGTGTTTGAATTGTCCTTCTAAACCTAACGGTTCCGCCGCTGTCACCCAAAATCCAATGACATTGTGGTGCAGGCATCATTGTGGGCCTATTTTTCTCATGGTCGCTGCGCTCAGACCGAGCGAGCTACGGTCAAGAGGGGCACCTCGTTGGACTCGGCACGGCCTTGGGATTATGTTTATGCCATTGCCTGCTCTCTGTGTCTTTAAACACCACGCTTTGTCACTCCATCCTTGCTGTGTGTGTGTGTGAGAGCTTTTCTTTGACATCTGTTGGGAAAAATGACTGATTTACAGTTCATGGGGGTTGTCTAATCACACATATGAAGTTTTGGACAGATCTGATTTTTTTAACCCTTCCAAACAGCCCCTGAGTCACCAATTATGGCACTTCCGGTTGGCACAGGAAGCTATAAATACATACATGTCTTGACTGACATAGAAACCTAGGGAATCCTGAGTTTTAAGTCTTTAAGTTGAGAATTGACTGATCTACACAGGGTTGAATAATGCAGAGGCCTCGGCACCTTTCGAGGTGATGTACATCCAAATACCTTTTGGGTCAATTTAACCACTTCCGGTTGCTCCAGGAAGCTTAGAATCGACACAGGTAGACCTCATAGTGGTCTGATGGAATGTCATAGAAGACAGGTTCATACAGCATTCATAACCCATAAAGACCCCAGGTTGTATTTAGGGGAGCAGGCAATGTATTCCTATGGGGAGAGAAGTCAATGCACACTGTTTTTTTGTAAACACCTTCTTTTAACTGTGAAAGGTTAATGCCACACAGTCAAGGTTAGGCTTGCACAGATCGGGAGGACCTTAGGAACAGTCCTGTGTTTGAATTGTCCTTCTAAACCTAACGGTTCCGCCGCTGTCACCCAAAATCAAATGACATTGTGGTGCAGGCTTCATTGTGGGCCTATTTTTCTCATGGTCGCTGCGCTCAGACCGAGTGAGCTACGGTCAAGCGGGGCACCTCGTTGGACTCGGCCCTGCCTTGGGATTATGTTTATGCCATTGCCTGCTCTCTGTGTCTTTAAACACCACGCTTTGTCACTCCATCCTTGCTGTGTGTGTGTGTGTGAGAGCTTTTCTTTGACATCTGTTGGGAAAAATGACTGATTTACAGTTCATGGGGGTTGTCTAATCACACATATGAAGTTTTGGACAGATCTGATTTTTTTAACCCTTCCAAACAGCCCCTGAGACACCAATTATGGCACTTCCGGTTGGCACAGGAAGCTATAAATAAACTCATATCCTCATTGGGGTATGCCTTTACAGAATCCTGAGTTTTAAGTCTTTACGTTAAGAACTGAGTTATTTACGGAGGGTTTAGTGAGTGTGTGTTATTTCAGAAAATCATAGAAAATCACAGAAATGTCGCAGAGCTCCGCAGCACATTTTAAAAATACTCGTATGAACACCCTGCAACTGGATCTGTAACCGTTGAAAAAAAAAAACACCTATATCTGAACATCACGATCTGGTCAACGTACGATTTCTCGTAAATGACGATAGATAAATGGCCGATTTTTTTTTTATTGACACCGGAGGCTCCTTGACTTTGACGTGAAGTGAAAAAATCTTTTCTCTATTTTCATTTTGGACCTTTAATCCCAGAAATATGGCCATAACTCAAAAACCGTTGAGGCCTAGACGCCATCTTGTTCGGGGCCATCTTCCCATAATGCCAAACCTACGCCCACCAAGTTTCGGCTTCGAAATATTTTCGGTTTCCGAGATATGGCACGTCGTGATTCGTGATGTTTTGTCCAATAGCAATATGATTGCTTATGCCCTCTTGTGGGATATTTCGGCATTGCGCAAAAATGGGCTAAAATTTGTTTATTTTATTAAACGAAAACCGAATGTCCGACAAAGTTCATTTGATGACTTCCCGGTAGGTCTGGCCCTACCGCTCGGCCCGACGCCGTCCCCGAATTTCTAAAATGTTTTCGGACGTCTAGTAAGGGACCGTACAGTTCCAATAGGGACTTTCTCACTAACTATACGGTGATTGTCGAAATGTTCCCTTATGTATGTAAATGCCTCTCGGGCTTCCAGCCGCTCTGCCGTGCTAGCTCCTCATAGTGCCGCCTCTCTGCCTTCGCTGCCTCCAGCTCGGCTTTGGGGCGGCAATATTCCCCTGGCTCTGCCCAGGGTCCTTTCCCGTCAAGGATCTCCTCCCAAGTCCATTCTTCCAAATAATGCAGCCTCTCCACTGCTGCTGCTGCTTCTGCTGCTGCTGCTGCTGTTGCTCCTGCTGCACCTGTCGCTTCTCCTGCTGCACCTGTTTACCACGCCGCTTAGTCCTTGGTTGGTGGGTGATTCTGTAATGGTTTTCTTGTGGGGAAAGAGAGGCGGACCAAAATGCAGCGTGGTTAGTTTTGTGCATCTTTAATAAAGATGAAAGTATGACAATCTACAAAACAAGAAACGTGCAAAAACAGTCCTATCTGGTGCCACAAACACAAAGACAGGAACAATCACCCACAAAACCCAACACAAAACAGGCTACCTAAATATGGTTCCCAATCAGAGACAATGACTAACACCTACCTCTGATTGAGAACCATATCAGGCCTAACATAGAAATGGACAAACCAGACACACAACATAGAATGCCCACCCAGCTCACGTCTTGACCAACACTAAAACAAGGAAAAAACACACGGACGATGGTCAGAACGTGACAATGTATGTAAATTGAACACCACACATTAGCTGCTACTGGAGGCTGAATGGTACAACAGCTATTTCCATGTAAAAAATGTACGGGATCCATTTCTCTGTTGTTTTTGATAGTAAGCCACTCTAGTAACTTAAAGTGGGTACAGCCTCAGAGTTCACATTAAGCACACACTGGAAGTTGCACAGAATTTTCACAACATTCAAGTTTGCGCTCAGCAGATCTGAAATTTAGTCAGGGCCGAATTTCTTCTGAGGGAACATCGGTGTGAACGATGCTGAATAGGTGTAGACAAAGAAGAGCTCTCCAGTAGGTGTACCAAAACATTCAAGGTCCCACCTTTCTCCACAGTCGTATAGACTACACAAAGAAATGAATACATTATTTGGACATACTCATTCTAGGAAATGGGTATTGAAATTGAGAACACAAAAAAGGGAAGGAGAAGAGACCTGTAATTTTCCACCAATAACTCACTTTCACTCCTCCCAGGGGTGGAGCAACACTCATATGTGCTATACATACTACTAGAGTAGACCTGAGGGAAATGAACAGAACTGACTGAGTGGAGTGCATGGGATGGGGTGTTGTTCCACTCTGCAGACCAGTTAGTTATTCATTGCTGAGGCCATCTTATCTAGTAGCTCCTTTGAAAGCCAACACTGTAGTAAAACCCAAAGCGTGTTCTATCTTTGAGGGGAATTGCTCCTTCTGTGACGGTAAGACTTGGCTTTTAACCTTGTTTTATTTTTGTTGTTGCATCAACTTAACTATTTAACCCTCTGGCATGTTTGATTATTCGGTGTGTTACATTGGAATGGGAGCTACACACTGAGTGTTCACAACATGAAGAACATCTGCCCTTTAGTGACCAGGTGAATCCAGGTGAAATCTATGATCCCTTATTGATGTCACTTGTTAGATTCACTTCAATCAGTGTAGATGAAGGGGAGGAGACAGGTTAAAGATGGATTTTTAAGTCTTGAGACAATTGAGACTTGGACTGTGTATGAGTGCCATTCAGGGGGTGAATGGGCCAGACAGGATTTAAGTGCCTTTGAACAGGGTATGATAGTAGGTGCCAGGCTCACTGGTTTGTGTCAAGAACTGTAACGCTACTGTTTTTTTCATGCTCAACAGTTTCCCGTGTGTACCAAGAATGGTCCACTACCCAAAGGACATCCAGCCAACTTGACACAACTGTGGGAAGCATTGGAGTCAACATGGACCAGCATCCCTGGGGAACGCTTTCATCAACTTGTAGAGTATGGACTCTGATGAATTGAGGCTGTTCTGAGGGCTAAAGGGGGTGCAACTCAATATTAGGAAGGTGTTTGTTCCTAATGTCTTGTACACTCAGTGTACATCATTAATCCTAACACACTGTGGGATGTCAGGTCAACCGACTCCCAACACATTGATGCTGAAGATGATAAAGAGAGAGTTTACCCAAGTTACAGAATGACACATCGATTTTGTTACTGTCTAATCAGTCCCTGGCACGGGTCCCACATGCTAACTTTTAAGCAAAAGTTTATCAAAAGCTAACTGTTGGGGCTCCCGAGTGGCGCAGCAGTCTAAGGCACCACATCTCCGTGCAAGAGGCGTCACTACAGACACCCACTAAAGACACCCTAATCCAGGCTGTATCACAACCGGCTGTGATTGGGAGTCCCATAGGGCGGCGCACAATTGGCCCAGCGTTGTCCGGGTTTGGCCGGGGTAGGCCGTCATTGTAAATAAGAATGTGTTCTTAAATGACTCGCCTAGTTAAATAAAGGTTCAATGAAAGTATAAAAAATGAAAATACATGCATTTGTGGTACAAATCCCATTCAAGTCATGGGACCGATATTAGCATTTTTGCGCATCATGTCCAAATCATATATATATATATATATCCCATTTAGCAGACGCTTTTGTCCAAAGCGACTTACAAGTCGGCTGGGGCCACTACTTTTACATATGGGTGGCCCTAGCGGGAATCGAACCCACGACGCTTGGCGTTGCAAGCGCCATGCTCTACCGACTGAGCACCCGAAAGTATCAGAAATGTATTGAGAAGCTCAACAGTCTCCTACAGATGTTTTGAGCATGATGAGCATGGATTGCTGTTATACCTTGTCCACAGACTGCTTCTAGGGTCAGGAAACCAATATGTCAAAAGATATAGATCATCCTAAATATATTCAAAGGGCATTGTGTCATTGTACTTTCCCCCCCTTAGAATAAATAGGCATAATAGTTTTGTAATGCCCATAATTGACTCCTGGAAGGAAGCCTTTTTTTAAATGGTGCAGTCATACCTAGTTACATTGTATTATCATGTACAGTGCCTTCAGAAAGTATTTACTACTGCTGTGGCGGTCATGACATTTTGTCAGCTGGTTGTTGTCATGCAAAATTCTGCCGGTCTTATGGAAATTGACCGTTAATTAACATAAACACGTTTAGCATTTCCAGGGCTCCATGCTTACAAGCCACTGATGCACACATTTGGAGCATCTACATTTAAAAAGTAGAATAAATCAATTGTATATTATATACTGTCCACCATCACAATAAATCCATGATTTATTTTAGGGAGGTTTAAAGAAACATGATATGAAGAAAAGTTATTTCAGAAGGACAGAATATGAGTTGTCCTACTGTATGTTTTCTGGCTATGCGCCATGCCATAAGCTGTAGGCGTGTAAATTTAGGAGATAAGATATGCGTAAGTCCCATGTGTAACGGCTTTCTGTAAGCAAAGGAGAGTCAGACCAAAATGCGGCGTGGCTATTGCGATTAATGTTTAATGAAACAAAGTAAACACATCAAATACAAAAACAATAAATGTAACACGAAAACCGAAACAGCCTAATACTGGTGCAAAGTAACACAGAAACAGAACAAGGACAATCACCCACCAAACCCAACACCAAACAGGCTACCTAAATATGGTTCCCAATCAGATACAATGACTAACACCTGCCTCTGATTGAGAACCATATCAGGCCAAACATAGAACTAGACAAACTAGACATGTAACATAGAATGCCCACTCAGCTCACACCCTGACCAACCAAAACATAGAAACATACAAAGCAAACTATGGTCAGGGTGTGACACCATGCCTTTATTTTTTATATTATATGATTTTATAGTAAGAAGAATAGTATTGAATTTAACTGAATAAAATAGAAAGGATATTTTTCCCATTCTGTAGCGAGTGCGCATATGAAGTGCATGAAAGTTGAGCGTTAAAGTGATCATTTGAAACAGGTCCTATATGCTAGATTTAGAGTTCTGTCAATTTTAGTTGTGAATGATACAAACCTTAGAATGACTTAGAAGTGAAATCATATATGGAATGCACGATAGGCTATTGATTTGAAAAATGATTTAAAAAAAACTTTTAAGTGATCATCATATTTCCACCTATAAGACTATTCTCAATGTAATCCAAAACCCAATCCAAAGCATCTCTCACTCACATGGCTCTCCGTTACCTGATTGGGTCGTTCTCACAGGCTACAAGTCAGACACATCCAGGACGCAACTGCACGTGTCCGTATCCAATTCCGAGGTGCATATTGAAGATATTGGAAGAACTGTTGAAATGTACTTTTCGTCAGCCAATAAGATGAGTAGACCTAACAAACAGCAAAACCACTAGCCTATGTCAATCTACTATTCCCCATAGTACAAAGTCGACCTATTCTGTGCGAGAAATAAATATTCCAAACATAGTCTGGGACTGTTGCGGAATACGATAGATCACAAATGAATACAACCACACGCAACAGAACATTTAGCTTAAAATGTTGATAAACTATTAGGTTATTTCTTCACATTATAAACGCATCAATGCGCACATGGTAGTAGTCTATAAGCGCAAATGTTCCATTAGCAGAAAACACCATTATCAAAGGAGACCGCAAATGCAATTATGCATGTCATGCTTTTATTATAAAGGTTCATTTTTATTGTCAACATTATCTTCCCCAAACTTGAAACTCATACACTCTTTATGTATGACAGTTAGGCACTACACCCATTGTAATTAATGTGCTTTAGTTGTGACACAAACCTTATCAAACATATAGGCCTATGGGATTGGCTACATGGACTACAGGGAAAGGAGGACCGAGCACGCGCTCATTCTCATCGACTGGGCTGTAGTGGAGCAGGTTGAGAGCTTCAAGTTCCTTGGCTTCCACATCACCAACAAACTAACATGGTCCAAGCACACCAAGACAGTCTTGAAGAGGGCACAAAAAACCTATTCCCCCTCAGTAGACTGAAAAGAATTGGCATCGATCCTCAGATCCTCAAAAGGTCCAAGAGGCTTCTAAACAGCTTCTACCCCCAAGCCATAAGACTCCTGAACAGCTAATCAAATGGCTTCCCCCCTTCTACGCTGCTGCTACTCTCCGTTATTATCTATGCATAGTCACTTGAATAACTCTACCTACATGTACATATAACCTCAATTAACTTGACATCGGTGCCCCCCGCACACTGACTCTGTACCGGTACCCCCAGTATATAGCCCCACTATTGTTATTTACTGCTTCTCTTTAATTATTCTTATCTCCAACTTTTTATATATATTTTTTAAAACTTTTGTATATTTAATTTTTGGGGGTATTTTTGTAACTGCATTGTCGGTTAAGGGCTCGTAAGTAAACATTTCACTGTAAGGTCTACATGTAACGATGTACACTGAGAGTCAGTGAACAGCGCACCGACATGACACAAACAGAAACAACGATGACTGGGGAAGAAACTAAAGGCAGTGACATATAAAGGGCAGGTAATGAAGGAGGTGATGGAGTCCAGGTGAGTGTCATTATGAACATAACGCTGGTGACAGGTGTGCGCCATAACGAGCAGCCTGGTGACCTAGAGGCCGGAGAGGTGAGCACATGTGACAATACCCCCTCCCAGATGTGCGGACGCCGACCAAGATGACGACCTCGGGGATCAGGAGCGGACCGGTCACCTCTGCTAAGGCGCAGAAACCTGACGAACCGGCTGAAGCGTGAGAGCCTGATGAGCCGGCTGAGACCTCCCCGGTTGCCTCGGGTCGAGGCATGGGAGCTTGTCGAACCCGCTGAGGCATGGGAGCTTGTCCAACTCGCTGAGGCATGGGAGCTTGTCGAACCCGCTGAGGCATGGGAGCTTGTCGAACCCGCTGAGGCATGGGAGCTTGTCGAACCCGCTGAGGCATGGGAGCTTGTCGAACCCGCTGAGGCATGGGAGCTTGTCCAACTCGCTGAGGCATGGGAGCTTGTCGAACCCGCTGAGGCATGGGAGCTTGTCCAACTCGCTGAGGCATGGGAGCTTGTCGAACCCGCTGAGGCATGGGAGCTTGTCGAACCCGCTGAGGCATGGGAGCTTGTCGAACCCGCTGAGGCATGGGAGCTTGTCGAACCCGCTGAGGCATGGGAGCTTGTCGAACCCGCTGAGGCATGGGAGCTTGTCCAACTCGCTGAGGCATGGGAGCTTGTCGAACCCGCTGAGGCATGGGAGCTTGTCGAACCCGCTGAGGCATGGGAGCTTGTCGAACCCGCTGAGGCATGGGAGCTTGTCGAACCCGCTGAGGCATGGGAGCTTGTCCAACTCGCTGAGGCATGGGAGCTTGTCGAACCCGCTGAGGCATGGGAGCTTGTCCAACTCGCTGAGGAATGGGAGCTTGTCGAACCCGCTGAGGCATGGGAGCTTGTCGAACCCGCTGAGGCATGGGAGCTTGTCGAACCCGCTGAGGCATGGGAGCTTGTCGAACCCGCTGAGGCATGGGGCTTGTCCAACTCGCTGAGGCATGGGAGCTTGTCGAACCCGCTGAGGCATGGGAGCTTGTCCAACTCGCTGAGGCATGGGAGCTTGTCGAACCCGCTGAGGCATGGGAGCTTGTCGAACCCGCTGAGGCATGGGAGCTTGTCGAACCCGCTGAGGCATGGGAGCCGAACCCGCTGAGGCATGGGAGCTTGTCGAACCCGCTGAGGCATGGGAGCTTGTCCAACCCGCTGAGGCATGGGAGCTTGTCGAACCCGCTGAGGCATGGGAGCTTGTCGAACCCGCTGAGGCATGGGAGCTTGTCGAACCCGCTGAGGCATGGGAGCTTGTCGAACCCGCTGAGGCATGGGAGCTTGTCCAACTCGCTGAGGCATGGGAGCTTGTCGAACCCGCTGAGGCATGGGAGCTTGTCCAACTCGCTGAGGAATGGGAGCTTGTCGAACCCGCTGAGGCATGGGAGCTTGTCGAACCCGCTGAGGCATGGGAGCTTGTCGAACCCGCTGAGGCATGGGAGCTTGTCGAACCCGCTGAGGCATGGGAGCTTGTCGAACCCGCTGAGGCATGGGAGCTTGTCGAACCCGCTGAGGCATGGGAGCTTGTCGAACCCGCTGAGGCATGGGAGCTTGTCCAACTCGCTGAGGCATGGGAGCTTGTCAAACCTGCTGAGGCATGGGAGCCTGTCGATCCCGCTGAGGTATTGAAACCCGTCGGGCCTGTTGAGGCAGGGGAACCCGACAAACCGTCTGAGGCCTCCCAGGTAGCTCCGGTTTGGACACTCGGACCCGACATCACATCCAACACCAAAACAAAACAAAAAAACACTCTCTAATGCTTCCATTTGGTGAGTCGTCATTCTGCAACGATGTATGCTGATAGTCGGGAAGCAAGTTCAGGGAGTGAATACGTTTAATAAATAAATGAACAGCGCACCAACATGACACAGAAACAGAAACAACGACGACTGGGGAAGAAACCAAAGGGAGTGAGTGACATATAAAGGGCAGGTAATCAAGGAGGTGATGGAGTCCAGGTGTGCGCCATAACGAGCAGCCTGGTGACCTAGAGGCCAGAGAGGGACACACGTGACACTACACCTGTTGTATTTGGTGCATGTGACAAATACAATTTGATTTGACTTGGGGTGTGTGACTGATTCGAAAAAGTTGCTAAAAAAGGCTTTGTTTCTTATGCTGGGCATAATTCACAAGTGATCATTTATAATTCACAAGTGATAGGCTGATATTGTCACCCATCAGACTATTCTTCAGTTAGTCTTGTCTTTACATATACTAAATAATATATGTGTGACATTTGATTTGATTTAGAATGGACCATTATCATGCACCTGTATCGAAACAGGGGCAGCGGAAAAAATACATGTCATCTATGCACTTAAATAGCAAGTGGAGGAGGCTTTTCCCCATGGTTCATTTTCATACCAGCAAGGCAGGCTATACTCCTGCAATGTGCATAATATTAGGAATGTTGAGTAATAAATATCATAGGCCTAGCCTATAGAAAGGTGATGGGATCCTCGTCTTTTTATTAGCGGTTTTCTCCCACGATTGCATAGCCTACAGAAATGTTGCGCAACATGAGCTCATGGGCTCTCAGGAAGTGTTTGATTAGATTTTCAAAACATATTTGCATTGATGTCAGAGTGATGAGACGGACAATAGAGTGTTGAGTACCAGGCAGTTAGCAAGTTTGGTAATTTAAATAGCAGCAGCATCAGAGCTTGGAGATGTCTAATTACTGTGACTAAACGGTCATGTGGAATTTGACTGCCTTTGTGACTCGTGACTGCCGGTGTGGCGGTAATACGGTCACCGCAACAGCATGCTTAAACTCTTAATATGCATATGGGTGTTTTGACTTCATCATCACCTTAGAAAGCATTGTCCATTTCATTGTGTTAGGCTTTGAAACAACAACCACAATGAACATGTTTTCCACTCAGTTTCAACCTGTTTTAGAACTTTTTTCTTCAAAGTTACCAATCACAGTGAGGTGAGTTTTAAAAGTATGATAGGTCTACTGTTTTGATGAAAAGTGTTTGATGTGATTCTCTATTGTATTTGCCTTGATGTCAGAGTGGTTAGAGGGACAATAGAGCCCTGAGTACCAGGCCATTAGCACCTGATGGTTGTTATCAAGTTGGGTACTACCAACTCATGTCCAGTGTATTAAGAGGAGATTACTGTGACTCGGTCAAGTGAAATTTTACTGTGGTCATGACTCATGACTGCCAGTGTGGCGGTAACACGTTGGCAACACTGCAACAGTCCTAATATCCACACCCCATTTTTTTCTCCATATTTAGTTTTGTTACAGCCAGTTGCCAGAGAGGAGGAAACTGCTCATGTATTTCACCTTGAGGCCAGTGGTGATTTTAAAACAATTACAGAATTGAATGGTTGTGATATGAGAACTGAAGATGGATCAACAACATTGTAGTTCTTCCACAATACTAACCTTAATGACAGAATAAAAAGAAGGAAGCCTGTACAGAATAAAACATATTACCAAACATGCATCCTGTTTGCAACAAGGCACTTAAGTATACAAAGCGTTATGTTTGGGGCAAATCCAACACATCACTGAGTACTACTTTTCATATTTTCAAGCATGGTGGTTGCTGCATCATGTTATGGGTATGCTTGTCATTGGCAAGGACTAGCGAGTTGTTTAGGATAAAAATCAATGGAATACAGCAATAAGCACAGGCAAAATCCTGCTTTCCAACAGACACAAATTCACCTTTGAGCAGGACAATAACCTAAATCAAAAGGCCAAATCTACACTGGAGTTGCTTACCAAGACAATATTGAATGTTCATGAGTGGCCAAGTTACAATTTTGACTTAAATCGACTTGAAAATCTATTGGCAGACTTCAAAATGGCTGTGTAGCAATGATAAACAATCAACTTGACAGAGCTTGAAGAATTTAAAAAATATTATAATTTTTTAAATAAATAATGTAAAAAGTATTTAAATAGGATTTTATGAAGAATAATATTGTACAATCCAGGTGTTGGAAGCTCTTAGAGACTTACCCCAAAAGGTGCTTCTACAAGGAATTGACTTATCAATTAAATTATGTAATATGTTTTCACCATGTCATTATGGGGTATTGTGTGTAGAGAAAATATATTTAATCGATTTTGAATTCAGGTTGTAACACAACGAAATGTGGAATAAATCAAAGTATATGAATACTTTCTGAAGGCACTTGTATGTATGATATTAATTATTGTTGTGTAATTCAATTTAAATATGATGAATTTTAGCTTTAGTGAATGTTAATGAATTTTCCTATGGCATTAATTAGCTTATAGGATAAACAGCATCTTCCCCTGATACAGAGAGCAATTGATTTCTATGTGCTCCAAATGTAAAGTATTTGACTTGAACAATTTTACCATTGTCACATAATTGAATAAAAGAGAACAATGCAGACATCAAATTTCAATTCAATTTATACTGGGAAGTAATTAAACACTGTTAGCTTCCCATGTTCTTGGGTTCATTTCGATTACTGCTCTCTGCACTTGTTGTGCAATGTGCAGTCAATGACAAGTCTGAGCTTTTTCTCTAACAGTCGACTAATCTGTTTATACACTAGCACATTGTTTCAGCGATTAGTTTTCAGGAAAATTTCAGTCTAGTTTCTCTCCAATCTGTGGCATATATCAGCATCCTCACCACTGGTGCCTTTGGTCAGCTAAAGACAAGTGTCTTCAACCATTAGAAAGGGAGGGAGTTGTTTTCCCAGTGATGAAATTTATGTTTGAAATTGGGAAAGGAACTAAAAGTGTTGCCTCCACCCCCCTCCTTGTCACATGTCCCTTTCACAGGAAAGAAAAGTTCCTGGATTAGTGGAGAATTAATACAAAGGAGAGACGCCACTTCAGCTACGGTCGGAGACAAGGGAATCGAGAGAGCAACGGGGCGACGACGCACGCGAGCCGCTGTTACTGAAACATACCGGTGTCCAGAAGAAGACGAGCAGCAGCACGGACATAGACTACATCTTCACGGAAGAGAAAGAGGTCCCTCTGCTTGAAAGCGCTCCTGACTGAAGCATGGCGGAAAAGCAGTTTCAGGGGATTCTGGTGAGTTTAAGTTTATGTTTATTGTATTTCTATTTAGTCTTTCCCCCTCCCTCCCATACTCATCTCCTCACACACCCCGTCATAGACTGAGGGGAGTAGGTCGCCACACAAGTGTCTGGTGGGCAGACAAGAGGAGTTTGGTTTAGGACTGGTAAAATAACTTGTGGAGGCTTCTCTTCTTTTAAGGGTGGCAAATCACACTTGAGCTACAGTATTGTTTTTTCATTGATGAGGAATAGCAGTGTGCAGCTGTTGCCCAGCAATTGAACATTAGTTGACCTTATGCTGTTGATCATGTATCCCATTGTTACTTGGTCACTGGTCTAGCCCTATAGACCAAGGATCAGCTAACTGGATGACAACTGGAAAGACCTATAGTCTACCTATCAAAATGTAGGCTAATGAAATAAAAACATGTCTACTGTTTTTGTTGCTTTGTTCATTATTTAAAAAAAATGTAATGTAGTTAGAATTCTAGCTAGTTGTAGAAACTTTAGCAAAATGTGGGAGATAATCCAATGTTTACTTTAAAGACTATAAATTACATCCAGTTAAAATATAGAAAATATTTTAGTAACTGAAAAATAAATCATGTTTCATACCAAAAATAAAATGTTTTTGCATATCAACCAAACATCTGGTTAGTGACTTGAAAGGTCCTTTAGATAATATACAGTATGTACTTGGGTTAAAGTAATTAAATAGCACATTCATTTGAATGAAATGTTTCTTGAGTGTGAAGAATTATCCTTTTGGTTTCGCCTATCATTTGAAGACATAGAATAGGCCTATTTATCAAGTCGACAAGGTGTTACCTGTACTTGATCAATGAGGTTCTCCGAGATTCTTGCTTGAATTTAGCCAAACGTTCCTAAGTGTCCTGTCTATTGTTTTATGTATTTTGTATGTGTTTAATGTTTGTATAACTTGTATGAAATTGGTTTTGACTATCCCTAATATTTCATTCCATGCCTTTATCCCTTTCGATTTTGACTACTGAGAACACTGGGGAACACTGGGGATAGTGGCTAGCAGCCATCCCTTGCCACAATATTAGTACTGAAGTAACTGGACCTTGGGTGGCTTTACCCAACCGGACCCATGTGTCTGTCAAGCAGGTATACTGCAGGCTGATTGTTTGACTTGGCCGAGGTGTCTTTCGCAGCAGCCACTTCTGTAATTGTCTGAACAGTGTGTCCCTGGCTGAGGGCCACAGAGAAACTCTCCACTGAACTCAAATACAGCTTCTCACTACTTTAAAACTGCCTTAACTGTAATAAATTACACATCTTGCTAGGCTGAATTAAATGATTAATTCATTTAATTGTAGAGGTTATGATGTAATTTTCCAGAGAACTAGCGTAACTTGATAAATCTTACACAAAATACATACATACCTTGAAAAAATGTACTGGCTCTTGCAGGTTGTTCCAAGGTTATACAGTTGTAAGACAATTTGACATACAGTTAGCTTATAGAATAAGCAAATAAAGATCGCAAGTCGTCACATAAATTATTTGTATTGTATTTTATAAGTGAGTCCTATCAAACCACTCTGTAAATATTTTTAGGCCAAGGCCTCAATAACAACATCACATGTTCTTCACAACAACATTTTCAAATTTCACACTGCTGTTAGTAAAAACAGAGAAATGGACAGTGAGAGATAGTAAAACTTCTCTTATCTGGACAGGAAAGCATACGAGTAAGGTCAAACCTTGAGGTTTAAACGTGAAGTCAAAAGTAGAAAGAGCCAAAATCCCTCACAAAAAAAAATCCCTCCAGAAATCCCTCCCCTCTTGTGATTGGTTCCCCCCTGCTCCGGTCCCCATGGCTGAGTCTGTTGTCTTCCACTGACAGACAGTGATGCTAGTCATTCCACGGGACCGAGCCTTTCTCCCGCCATAAATAACTGCCACGGCTCCCCTACATACAGTGTATTATATTACATACGGTAGAATTGCCTCCATCTTTAGATTTTATGACATGGTGTATTACTGATTTATTTATAATGTTTTGTTCTTGTACATAATAGAGGTCGACCGATTATGATTTTTCGCCGCCGATACCGATTATTGGAGGACCAAAAAAGCCGATACCGATTAATCGGACAATTTTTTAAAATTTATTTGTAATAATGACAATTACAACAATACTGAATGAACACTTATTTTAACTTAATATAATACATCAATAAAATAAATTTAGCCTCAAATAAATAATGAAACATGTTCAATTTGGTGCAATATGTGCAATAAAAGTGCAATATGTGCCATGTAAGAAAGCTAACGTTTAAGTTCCTTGCTCAGAACATGAGAACATATGAAAGCTGGTGGTTCCTTTTAACATGAGTCTTCAATATTCCCAGGTAAGATGTTTTAGGTTGTAGTTATTATAGGAATTATAGGACTATTTCTCTCTATACCATTTGTATTTCATATACCTTTGACTATTGGGTGTTCTTATAGGCACTTTAGTATTGCCAGTGTAACAGTATAGCTTCCGTCCCTCTCCTCGCTCCTCCCTGGGCTCGAACCAGGAACATAACGACAACAGCCACCCTCGAAGCAGCGTTACCCATGCAGAGCAAGGGGAACAACCACTCCAAGTCTCAGAGCGAGTGACGTTTGAAACGCTATTTTAGCGTACACCGCTAACTAGCTAGCCATTTCACATCGGTTACGCTAGCCTAATCTTGGGAGTTGATAGGCTTGAAGTCATAAACAGCGCAATGCTTGACGCACAACGAAGAGCTGCTGGCAAAATGCACGAAAGTGTTGTTTAATGAATGCTTACGAGCCTGCTGCTGCCTACTACCGCTCAGTCAGATACTTGTATGCTTGTATGCTCAGTCAGATTATTACATTTACATTTATATGCAACGCAGGACACGCTAGATAAACTAGTAATATCATCAACCATGTGTAGTTAACTAGTGATTATGAATGATTGATTGTTTTTTATAAGATAAGTTTAATGCTAGCTAGCAATTTACCTTGGCTTACTCCATTCGCGTAACAGGCAGCCTCCTTGTGGAGTGCAACGAGAGGCAGGTGGTTATAGCATTGGACTAGTTAACTGTAAGGTTGCAAGATTGAATCCCCCGAGCTGACAAGGTGAAAATCTGTCGTTCTGACCCTGAACGAGGCAGTTAACCCACGTCATTGAAAATAAGAATGAGTTCTTAACTGACTTGCCTCGTTAAATAAAGATTTTATAAAGGTGTAAAAATATTTTTTTTTTTTAAAAACGCCAAATCGGTGTTCAAAAATACAGATTTCCAATTGTTATGAAAACTTGAAATCGGCCCTAATTAATCGTCCATTCCGATTACTCGGTCGACCTCTAATACATAACCTACAGTAATTGACGTTTTAGTAGTTGTATACTTATTTTCACTTACTGCTAAAATTGCTCTTTCTAGTTTTCTATCTATTTGAGAGCTTACTTGCCATGGACATGCTGCTTATTCTGCTTGGGATTGTGCATTAGAAACCCAAGTCTGACTCTTTGCAACCTTTCTAAGAGAGGCCGTATCTTCTGAATTGCTCTCCTGCATCTTTTATAGCATATGGACTCACTTTCCCTGAATTGGCAGCCGGATGAGGTTTTGGTGCACAGTTTTACGAGACAGCTAGCTGTCTTATGTATTGAGAGACGATATGTTGGGGAAGGGACACGCATCACGTGTCGTTGTGCCTCTTCTGTAATCGTCTAAGACAGTGTTTGCCCTCTCCAGTCCTCCAGTACCCCCAACAGTATACATTTTTGTTGTAGCACCAGACGAGCACACCTGATTCAACTTGTCAACGAATCATCAAGCCTTCAATTACTTGAATCTGGTGAGTTTGTCAGGGGCTACAACAGAAATGTGTGCTGTTGGGGGTTAGGAAACACTTCTCTAAGAAAGTGAAGAGAAAGAATGCATGTGAAACGGACATTGAAAACATATTTGTGCCCGGTAATGACGGGGGTATTTCTGCTTGGCCTGTCAGAGACGAAAGACTAAAGATCAGTAGCAGAGCGACTGTTAGCTGTGGTGACTTCTTGCACCCCCTCCCCTGGGTACGAGGGTAGTGCTGCAGTGAGTTGCATTTCCCATGGGCTGCCTGCTAATGTGGGCTTCTTTGCAGGGTCCCATAGGACAGGAGCCATCCCTGTTAAGGACCATTCTGCCATGAAATGGTTTACAGTAGGTTACCTGCAGACTGAGTGATACAGAAATGTCTGTTCCATAGCAATGAAAAAGGGGAAAAAACAAGTATATTGCGAATATTGATGTAGTTTGTCTTTTATTGTTTCTTACTTGTTAACATTCTCACCTTGGAAAACTGGCAAGACATTTCGTGTAGTATCGAGGCGCAGAGGATCTAAACGACTTGTAATGTTGTACATAATTGCCTTGCAATGTGAAGTTTGTGTAAAGACAACGTGTGGCAAGCTTAAGTTCGTCTGTCCGTCAAGTCTTCAGTCTGCTTAAAGCTTTTCCTTCCCTTCTTATGTAAGGAGGACCATATTGAGCCGTCAGTCATTCACTTGAATTAGCTTGAGTGTTCACATCTTTGTAACTGTGCAACTGTGCTGCCTTCGGGGGCATGGGAACAGATGTGACGGAGCAAAGGGGAAGTCAAAACATGATTTCTGTTTGTTTGAGCCTCTGACTGTACAGTGCAGTGCACCAAGAAGCCGAGCCAGGGAAAATGCAGCCACTGTGGCGAAGGTACAATGGGGGGACAAGGGCCACCAAATGCCAAACACGTCCACTGCTGCGCTTCCTTTAAAAAGTTTCCCCAACCAAAGGGCCCATTGAGTTTCGGCCTTTAGATTTCATTTGAAGAAACCACTCAGGCTGAAAATGTAGTTTTTTCCTACTTTTCTTCCTCTCTCTTCTGTTTAATGGCAGCCCCTTCCAAATAAAGGATAAACAAAGTTAAAAGAAAAAGGGAGAGACCCACTTTCGCTGGCTACTTTGTGAAATTATGGACAGCAGTTGAGCATTGTGTTCCCTCGAGGCCTCTTAAATCTTCTCATCTCTTTTATTATTATTATTTTCGACAGTCCAATTGAGGTCCTTCAAAGGCTTTTCACCCCATATTTAGGTAATTTGTTGCGTTTGAACTCAACCTGCTCTGCCCCTTGTCTATTGAATGGGAGATATAGGCATGGGACGAAGGGGGGTCTGTCGTTCTCAGGGCTCCCTCACAGGAACACCTGCCTTCATATTATGTATCACTTTGATTCCTTCCATGTCCAAGGCCCCCCGAAAGCATCTCCAAAAGTTTGCTCTTTCTTGCTCACGTTCCACATGTAGCCTAATATACAAATTATTTCTCCAAAAAGGTATTGTTTTGAAGTAATTTACTAATATAACTAATTATTCTGTTGAGTTGTTATCATGACTTGGCAAAGAAAAGTCTTCATTTTTAGCACTTAGCAAAACATTGAATTTTGAAAAGATTAGAATGAAGCTTTTTTGTCTCCTTTTACATTTTTCACGTTCACTAACCTACATTATGTCCCTTACACATGTATGTTACTAGAAATCTGGCAGCATTTCAAATACTAGATAAAATCCTACAACCACCCTGGACCAGTTCTGTTTACCTAGCTAGATAAAGGGCCTTCATTCACCCTTGGTGTCACTAAACGCAAATGTTAAATCAGTTGTTAGTTTATCTTTTATACAAGGTTTTATCTGATTTCAAAGTTATGAAAGCACGTAAGAAGAATTAAGTGGGGCCTACCTACAGTGGCTAGCATGTATGCTCAATTCTACTTTTGAGCCCGTGTGAATAATAAAAATAATAATAATGGTAACTCTTGAAAATGTACTAACCTTGTGGTAGCTATTTCAGACAAAAAATCTATTTGGATTGAGTTTTTTCCCTATAAAGCCCTCTTAATTTCGATCACTTCTCAAAAAAAGTCAGGTCGGCAACAATTTCTGCTGCTGCTCTTCTAATTTGCTCATTGGTGAATCCACGTGAGGTGAACGAAAGTCACATGTACCTCACTTTCATCCCCAGCAATGGTCCCATATGTTTGTCAAAATGTGTATGTTGTGTGCTTTATCTGGCCCGATTTGTTCCCCAGCTACTCCACTGAGCCCCATTCTCCCTGGAGGCAATCTGAGCTACACGCTATTTATAAAGAATTAACAGCTGGGGCCCTTCCAGCTAAATTACAGAGGGGAGATATTATCATGAAAACTTCATGTTAACCCAAGCGTTAGAGATTGCTCTCCTGTGTCCCTGAAAGCTGCCAGGCTAAGCAGAACTCACTCTTCTAACTGGAAGAAATGCTTAGGACGTTGTTTTCCGACCATAGCTTAATGAATTTGTCCCTTTGTTGCCCGGACAAAGGCTGTCAGATTCGCCAAAAAAAGGGCCGTTTCTGACCTCTCTGCTTTCTGTCCTCCACGTTACCTAGTCTGTCCGGCGAGAGAGATTCCCCAGAGCTATTTTTAGTCACTTTTCTGTTTTTCAGTCTGAACTGTTGAGAAAATGTAGGGTTATCCTAATTTTCCTTGTACCAAGCCTTCACGCACCCCATCACTTAGGTGAAACTAATCAGAGGTGATGAGCTATTAAGTAAATTGCAATAATGGACAGAAATCTAAATGCAGGTGGATTTAATAGGACCAAACATCATTACCATGTCCACGGGAGAGCTGAATATCTCTGAGCACCGCACTGGGTACTAGATGTATCACTGAAGAAGACTCGGCCGAGAGATCCATCATACCAATCTACTGAGAGGTCTCGATGATAATGTTGGGAATGATTACTAAAAGCTTCCCTGTGACCCTGTCTACACCTGTATTAAAATGTGTTCTGTTTCAGATTCTGTACAATGAGATCAGATAACACTCAATAGTTATTTTGATCCCAATAGTTAGACTATTGTTACCTTTGGGCAAAAAACGAATCAGTATTGCTAAAACAGTTAAAATGAGGAGAATGGTAAGAATGATTCCTACATTTTGAGCAAGGGCAGCTCAAGCTCAGTGTTTCCCCTATATTCATTGCCGGCACGCCAAAAAATATGATTATGGGAAGGGTAAATCATTTTTGGGATGATAAAATGTTTTCAGTGTAAACTTAAAACGACTAAAGCCAGATATAAAATATGTAGAAAAGAAAATTGAGCTATATATTTTTAAATAAGATCATCTTTGAGAACTAACAATCACTATCTGAATCTAAAATTCCCCAAATGTCATGGGGCCCCTATTGATTTTCTTATCATGTTTTTTTTTTTACCTTTATTTAACCAGGCAAGTCAGTTAAGAACAAATTCTTATTTTCAATGACGGCCTGGGAACAGTGGGTTAACTGCCTGTTCAGGGGCAGAACGACAGATGTCGTTCTGTAGAGTTGCAGGAAATTAGCTTTAAAATTGCAATTTCCTCTCTTCCCCATGACAACATGTGTACAATTGCATCAAACTAGCTTTAAAACTGTAACCTTTTCTCTCCGCCCCAAGCCACAATATGTAGAATTGCAGGAAATGTTGTCTCTGCGCCAAGGGGACGGCCTTTAAAATGTAAGATCGGAGACGGCACCATTGGCCATGGCCACTACGACACACCCCAGTTGAGTACGTTTCACTCAAAACGGAATGAGATTGCTCACAAATGGATTTTCTATGCGTGTGCTTTCCTATTATTTCAAATCAATCAGCAACAAGCTTTGTGTGTCAAGCGGTGGGGTAACAGGCATGTTGGTTTACGCTTGCTTTTGCAATATTTGTGTGTGCATGTCTGCGTCAGTATCTCTAGTCTGCAAACCAACTGAGTGAGAATATGATCCGGAAACCGCACATCAATAGGGCAGTAAGTTGCGAAAGTGACATGTTTGGTCAGCAGTAGTAATTTAGCCCACACTGAAGTTCCTTGTTTGGCTTGTCAATAGAGGCAGCGTGCTTTGAATAGGAAAGAGTCCCAAAGGCGGCTCATTTCAAACCGTCCTGGGACCATTCTGTGTCACTTCAGTGATTTGTTTTGTTTGAATAAGATTGAGATGTTGTTGTGTAATAATAGGGAGATTTTCTATCTTATACCTGATATAACGCTAGCCATACCCTTCCAAAAAGTATTTTTTTTTTAAAAATGCTGGCAGATTCGATGGGCTAGACTAGAACTCAGATGTTCTCAGCAAATTAAATTGGCATGTGGTGAGATCTACTCTCTGATAGGAGCGTAGTAGGAAATAAAGACGGCAAATTTAGAATTGAAATGGAACACCCAGTGTTAATCCACACACTGCCCCCCCCCCCCTCACTCTCTCTCTCCCGCACGCTCTTCCTCTATTAGGACTGTGGCCTACCCCTGCTCTCTATAGCAACTGGGCTTTTCTCAGGCTGCCGGGCCGCCTCATTGATGGGCTGTGCACAGCCAGACGATCCTTCCTAAATTCTTGCATGCCTTAGTCGGAAGTTGTCCTGTCCCAATGGCCCCCCTTACCTTGCCCCCTCGCCACTACCATATTCAGTATCATTAGTATGAGGAGTGTAGTGATGATGATGATGGTGAGTTCTCAGGGAGATCCCGGTCTCCCTGTCTCGTTTGCGGGTTAGGGTTGGCCTATGCATTCTTAGCAGCAGGGTTGTGTGTGATGGGCAGCGTATGACCCGGGTATGACTGACGCCCAGTAGGGAGGTGCCATGAAAGGTTTAGTTTAACCTGTTTACCCCAATCATCTGTGGAGTCAGAAGGTTGAACTATGCTGGAACAGTCCACATTTACATTTCCACTGCAAACAAAATTAGTAATGAATACAAAAATCCGACACCCTATAGTAGAGTAGTTTATCTATTGATCTCGTCGGCTTGTTGTTGTGTGTAAATAAATATCCCTATCGAGGCGCGTTCAAGTTATGAGTACCATAGGGAGCGAAACATGCATTCTAACAAGCAGTCAGTCAATGCACAACAAGTCTTGCAATCGCTGGGAAAACAGCAGTTTTAATGGACTGTGTTAAAAAGAAGGGTATCCCAGGGAAATTGTGACAGGAAGTGGTTTCTGTGAGAAGTACAGGCAGTGTACCCTGGGTGGCAGTTTACCCCAAACGACCCTTACAGGTCGGCCTACATTATATTAACTGTGTTTAAGCAAGAATTTGGGACATACAATTCATCAATAGGATGCTAACTAATTAAAAGGTCACCCTAGGCCCACTAGGGTAAGTGCAGATAGGCTACCCCTTGTTTGAGACTTTATTTATTTATAGCCACTCTGCTGCATCAGTTGGGCTACAGGTGATAATGCTTATTGCTGATAGCATACCTGATAATATTGACCATACATAGGTTGTACAGTGCATTTGGAAAGTATTCAGACCCCTTGATTTTTTCCTACATTTAGTTACGTTACAGCCTTATTCTAAAATGGATTGAATTAAACATTTTCGTCATCAATTTACACACAATACCCCATAATGCCAAAGGGAAAACAGAAATATCTTACTTACATAAGTATTCAGACTCTTTGCTATGAGACTCAAAATTGTTTCCATTGATCATCCTTGAGATGTCTCAACAACTTGATTGGAGTCCACCTGTGGTAAATTCAATTGATAGGACAGGATTTGAAAAGGCATACACCTGTCAATATAAGGTCCCACAGTTGACAATACATGTCAGAGTAAAAACCAAGCCATGAGTTTGAAGGAATTGTGTCGAGGCACAGATCTGGGGAAGGGTACCAGAAAAGGTCTGCAGCATTGAAGGTCCCCAAGAACGCAGTGGACTCTTAAATGGAAGAAGTTTGGAACCATCAAGACTCTTCGTAGAGCTGGCCGCCCGGCCAACCTGAACAATTGCGGGAGAAGGGCCTTGGTCAGTGAAGTGACCAATAACCCGATGGTCACTCTGACAGAGCTCCAGAGTTCCTCTGTGGAGATATGAGAAACTTCCAGAAAGACAACCATCTCTGCAGCACTCCACCAATCAGGCCTTTATGGAAGAGTTGCAAGACGGAAGCCACTCCTTAGTAAAAGGCACATGACAGCATGCTTGGAATTTGCCAAAAGGCACCTAAAGACTCTCAGACCATGAGAAACAAGATTCTCTGGTCTGATGAAACCAAGTTTGAACTCTTTGGCCAGATTGCCAAGCGTCACGTCTGGAGCAAACCTGGCTCCATCCCTTCGGTGAAACATGGTGGTGGCAGCATCATGCTGTGGAGATGTTTTTCAGTGGCAAGGACTGAGAGTTTAGTCAGGATCGAGGGATAGATGGAACAAATTACAGAGAGATCTTTGATGAAAACCTGTTCCAGAACGCTTAGGACCTCAGACTAGGACAAATACAGATGTGTCAAGTTTGCAGCGCCTTACCCAAGAAGACTTGAGGCTGTAATCACTGCCAAAGGTGCATTAACAAAGCACTGAGTAAAGGGTCTGAATACTTACTTCCACTCCACCATAAAGGCCTGATTGGTGGAGTCCTGCTGAGATGGTTGTCCTTCTGGAAGGTTCTCATATCTCCACAGATGAACTCTGGAGCTCTGTCAGAGAGACCATCGGGTTCTTGGTCACCTCCCTGACCAAGGCCCTTCTCTCCTGATTGCTCAGTTTGTCCAGAAATAATATTTCTGTTATTTATTTTTAATACATTTGCAAAAAATTCTAAAAACATTTCTTCGCTTTGTCATTATGGGGTATTGTGTGTAGATTGATGAGGAAAAAAACAATTAAATAAATTTTAGAGTAAGGTTGTAATGTAACAAAATGTGGAAAAAGGAAGGTGTCTGAATACTTTCCAAATGCACTGTAAGCATGGTCCAATATGTCCAAATCATTACAACAAATAACTTTACCAATATGGTGTCAGTGTGGTTTTATTTCAATTCATTTTTTCCACGCACTGCTACACATTTTTCTAGAGGAAACACTGGTCCATGCCATTCCAATGAGCAATCATTATGTGTGAATGTTAGTTTCACATTTTCAATTTACATTCCTGCAGTAAAAGATTTGAACAAATCCGGGCAATTACAGAGCATGGCATCTGTGATGTCTAAATGGAGCTAAATAGCAGACATAAAAGGACAATTAGAAAAACAAGTTCCCCGACATGTCAACTGGCTTTTATAGTAAGTTTTCTTGTCTCTTTTCCTGGTCATAGTCACCCCTCTACACAGCTCTCTCCGTTCAACTATTGATAAGCGGCAGGAAAAATAGTGCATCGCAAAATCCTCATTAGATCTGACCTATTCTTGGTCTGACTAATAGGAGTTGGCTGTGGCCCATGTAGAGTTTCTAATGACCTACAGTGTCAAACTCCCCCACCGCCACGCTCGTGGCTGCCTGGGCCTCATATGGAAGCCCAGAGGAGCTCTACATGTGTGTAATTTATTCCACTATCCCCCCCCACACACACACACACCACACACTTGCTCGTCTGCAGACCTTTACTACTAAAGAGCATGCAGGAAGTGTGCTGTCGCCAAGCGCAGGGTTTCCCAAACTCTGTCCTGGGGCCCCCACTGGTTCAAATACTTATTTCTTATTTATGCTTTATTCCTAGCATAATTTGCCCCTATGTTGTTCAATTCAAAAGCAATGTATCTGCTAATCTAATTTTAAATGTTGGAAATTACATTTGGCTAATAGTAGCGTAATTGTTGGAATATTCGTTTTTCTCTTTAAAAAAGCAATATAGCACAACTCCTTTATTATGTGAGCCAACTTTGTTTACTTCTCTTTTTAAACTGATGTGTGAACGTCATCATTTCCTCCAATGATGGTGTGGCAATTTGTCTTTATGCAACCTCATAATGTAATGTAAAGTCAGGTTCCAACCCTGACAGAGAAATCAGTACCTTCTGTCACCATAATAACTGTTATTAACAGTAATAACTGTTCAAATAGCAAAGAAATGTGGGGGGGCATATTTTCTCTTCAGCTACACTCCTGACTGCATGTCCTGCCATAGAAATAGAATGAATAGATCGGCGTCCACATTCAAGTCAATGATGAAATAGTGGGTGGACTGGCATGTATTGCAAGTGTAACTATAGGAGCAAAGCAGGAAGTAAAATATGTGCAGTGATCTGTTGATTCAACTCAATTGACATACAAAAAAATATCCAAAGCATGAGCCACATCAGTTATCATCATTTGAATGAACATTCTACATTACCATTGAAATGATTGCATCACAATACCAGGCAACCATAGGATGTGGTAAAGGACTCAGTAGAATGTAGACATTCTTTTACCAATTTGGCGCACATTCAACAAATCTGATTTACCAAAGTGGATATTTGTCAAATCCATCAAGATTTCTGTATTATAACAGGCCCACAATCTGGTCACTTAAGACCGATTTGAATTTATTTGTGACTGCTCAATGTTAACTTCTGTTCGTATAAGCAGGTTGGCATAGCTAGTATACAGAAATCGGTAGTGGTAGTCTAATTCATTTAAAAATGTAATCCAGTTGATTGGTAACAATGACATGAACATGTGTTGGGGTTGACATCCCTAGAAGCATTATACTCCGATTTTTACCTCAACATAGTGTAAAATACATATAAACAGGAGACTCAATATATTTCCCCCATGGCCCTTTCCCCCATGTATTTACATGGCAATTACATTGTTTTGGTTGAGTTTGATTGACCTATTTATCTATTGCAAGTGTACCCATGAGTTTACCAGTCAAAATGCCAGGGTTAGTTATTTTATTTTCATGACGTCTTCATCCATAACCGTCGGTTACACGGTTATACGGTAATTGTGCCAGCCCTACTCATGGAGTCTATCCACTGAAGCGGTTGCCACCATTGTCCCCCACTATCAAACATCCATTAGGATCCATGCCAGGTGTCTGTCAACTTTTGACACCACTAACAGGATACTCTTTGGAGGACTTGGCCAAAAGCAGAGTTTTTGAAAGGCCTCCTTTGTGACACATTTTGGCATTTTGTTGAACCCTTCCTTACATTGTGATGCAATTCTAGTTCTCTCACTTAATACTGTCTTTGTCACGTATCAGTTGGCCATACATTGTCAAGAGCACAAATAATATGGTATCTTTGGACCTCTGAAAAAAAGAGGAAGAGCATGAATTAAAAATGGGTGGGTGGGGACCCTGCAAGCATGTTGTAGGCAGTGAGGAAGGTATGTGCCCCTGTGCCTTTTGCACTACATACAGGGAGGAATTGGCAATGTCAAGGGACAAGGATTTGAGAGTCAAGTGTTCATGAATGAGAGTGTTGGTGGTCTGGGTGCAGCTGCCTTGAAAACAAGTGGAAGAAATGGAGAGACAGCAAGGGTAGTGAGTGCAGTGGAAGCGCACGGCTCCTCACTTTTTCCTTCATCTCTTGAGGAAGGTTTGGCAGGAGCCCTGACTCCAGTCAGCTAAACCAGCAGCTCCCCTCGCTCTGTATTCAGCCAAGGTGCTGCGATGACAACAATCCATTCATTGTGGAGGTAGAGGCAAAAGCTGTGGATCTCTCCTGTCTTTTTGGGAATGGGAGGGGGGGGCATTTTCCTGAAATCGTGAAGTAGAACAGAAAGGGGACACAGAGAGGGAGGGCAATAAAAGCGAGAGAGGGGGAGGAAGGGAGGGTGAGTGAGAGTGGGGAGGGAGAGAGAGCGCTACCATGCCGAATGATTGAGAGAGGCGGAGAGGAAACAGAACTCCATCAGATGAAATGAGGTGAAAATAATTCAGGCATTAATCAACCCCGGGCAAAAAGAGGCTGTTCTTTTTTTCCCCTCTTTCTGCGTAACCGAAAGGAAAGGTGTGAATGAAGAACTCAGGAGTGGAAACGAGAGAACCACTGGGCACTATCAAACCATGTCAGAGTCCAACAGCAATGCAGCCTGTTCAGCTGACCAGGTCAGTTTCTTTTTACTAATTATTTTCATCTTGTGACCTGTTTGATACACAGATGTATGTGATACCAATGATCTCTAGCAAAATGTTGTAATTTTGTCGACTCGTGGAGAAAACCTTGGACAGTTAACTGTTAAAAAAAAAATGGATTGGATTTTTTAGATTAAACGGAGAGAGTGAGTTTATCCAAACTATCAAAGCAGCAATTGTGTGGAGCTGCCCGGACGACGGTACAAGGTCCTGAAAGAATTGAATGAATCAAGACGACCTATTGTCTGGACCGCCTTATTTTTCGGCGATCATTCAGGGGGTCTGTGACGACTCAATAGCCCCCATACCACGTGAGAAGGGGGATACAACTCTTTAAAAACCAGACCACGTGTGGCTGGACTGAAAAGTTTTTATAACTAATTGCAGTGGGAAGTTCTGGTGGTGCTGGCTGAGGGGTGTGTGATAAAGTTTCTAAGGAAGTGGGCAGGCTAACTGTGAAAGAGTGACAGAGTGGGAAAGGGAAAAGTGTCCGAAAAAGGGGGGTTGGCTCATATTTATGTTTTTTCTCTCTTCCTTTGCCACTCTCTTTAGTGGCCAAGGGACTTGTCAGTTAAACAATTCCACCAAAAGATTTGTTTAAAATAAAATATATAGATATCCGTTATGGCACTTTGTTCTTTGCCGATTTATGTGGAGCGCCAAGTCTTGTCACATCTTTTGGTTGGCCGCTGTGAAGACTGAGCAAGCCTCCTAGTGTTCAGTAACAAACACAAGGAAACGGGCCGCTGAGATCATTGCACATACTTTTAAAGAAACATTTCTATGAAGATAAAAAAAATGGTGTTGCTCGCGGTAGGTAAAGCTTTAATATAGCCCTATTTTTTCAGAGATATATATTTTCTTTGTACGTGTGTATGCCCCCTGTTTTGGTGTGTGTGAAGTTAATGTAATGCAAATTTGTCAGAGCCATGCATCTAAATGAATGTACCGTGCTCCTAGAAGTGTAGGGGAACTTAAAGGGTTGACAAGGAGTCATCTAGATTTCTCATCTGTAGAAAAATTATTCATTTAAGATGGAAACAAAAATGTTGCATGTTGCACCACAAAGTTATCAAGCCAATATTCATTGATAAAACTCTCTTAAAAGGCTCATGGCCTGTTAGGTATTACGCTTATCTATTTGGTCTAATTTTAGGCTTGGCTGTTCTCAATGTATCTTTTTTTGTTCTGCTTGCTGATACTGAACATCCTATCCATTTGTCTAGTGTGTCCACAAGCAGTCCGTTTAGAACGTTGAGTTCCCTATGCCCTGTTTGCAGACTGTTCTTATCTTCACTTTCATTGAGCGCCTCGCCTCCCGTTGCCCCCTTGTTAGGATGGATACAGATTTGAGTGAAAGCTTTCTTATCTATGTAGGGCGAAACAGCCTCTATTTACTCAGATGAAGGGATGGCCCTTGGTGCATGTGACAAAGGATGCAATCAATGTTTGTACAGTTATTTTGAATGATGCAATGTCCCTCTGATTCAGTCCTGGTATGCGACATACTCTAGAATCTATTTGATATTGTGTTCTTCAGAAGGTTCAGGTTTCAGATAGCATTAACATCAGAGTCTACCTGGTAATGTATTTCTGCTGGAAAATGTATGTGTCACATTGCTATAGACATATTCCTAAAAGTGAATAAAGACCACATATTGTCTGATTGGTGAATTGCTTACAAAGCCGTTGGCGATTATTGACGTTTTACGTTGACGTTATACTGAGAAGTCTCATTGAATAAGTTACAGTAGTTGTTAGAGGTGAACTACTGCTGTCCTGTGTCGACTGGTTTATCTGACAGGATGGTGGGTCACAGAGAGAGCTCTAGGATCAGGTGCACCTGACACGACAGACCCTTCAGACAGACAGACAGACAGAGCCTTGTCGCTTTGTATAGGACAGCTACCTACCTACCTACCTACCGCACTGCCACGCTCCCCTGACTGACTACCATGTGTCATAAGTGACTCTCTTTGTACCAAAGGGGATGTGACTTTTTCTATTGCTATACTTTTATGTTTTAGGCTTCTGCTGTCCTCTGTATCTCAGTTGGTAGATACTGGCTCACAACGCTTGGATAGTGGGTTTGATTCCCGGGACTAACCATAGGTAAAAGGTTTATGCACGCATGACTGTAAGTCACTTTGGATGAAACCATCTGCTAAATAGCATATGTTATTATAAAACCACTTTTTCAGCAGATATCCCATTTCCTTATTCATAAAGGAGCCGGTCTGGCCTACGTGAATTCTCTGCAGTAGTTTGACCCGCTGTTAGGAATACAATTGTCTAAGGTCATCTGTGATTGTAAAGCATGCTCCAGTGATAATTGAAGTAATAAGAACTTCAGAAGGATGTGGTAATTGCATGGTAGGCTAGTGTAGGCACCTCTGACTTAGTCTGACAGCCTTTCACAATCAGGAAAAATGTAATGGCACTCTAACGTCATCCCTTGGTTTCATAAAGACAGTTTGGTTTCATTTGATGGTGACATTGCTTGAAATCTGCTTGAAATTGTTGCCGGGTCCAGAGATTGATAGATTGTAGTTTGGGAATAGGCTCAACTTGCAAGATTTATACATCGATTTTGATGTAAAGATTTGCCCACAAATGTAATCCTTATGTATTGGTCTTGCTTTTTTCTTTACTGAATTGTAGTGGGCTGATTTTGTGCCTTGAAGTAAGTGCCTAGATATAGCATAGATATCATGACACAGACGTCTCTTTAAATTGTCCAAACCGTTTCCGATTGGACAAGAACATATTGCAGTTGAAAACATAGCTTGGAATGATTTCACTATACAGAAACAGATTTGCTAGATCGTGAAAAGGCAATGCCAGAAAGCTAATGAGAGCTGCAGAGTTAAAAAGCAGATATTATTTTCCCTTGGAGGCTTTGGAGCAGATTACTGTTGTTCCTAAATCTGGGTATGGCTCTGTTATGTTATTGTACTGCATATTTAACTTCAATACCCTGCAGAGCAGTTTGGCTGCAATGTTAGACTAATTCTGTAACACTGTAATAAGATGATTAACTCCTGTAAAAATATCCCTCCTCAATTCAAATATGTTCTTTCACCAATTGCTTCTTATTCTGGAGGATAAATGAATGAATGAAGAGGATTCTCTGAAACGATGGGATTGATTTAAAATACCAACAGTACTATTTAGGCCTGGTTACTGTAAAAATGTACTTGTGTTTTTGGTAAGCAATGGGTGTTAAATTAGCTAAATGAGTGGCTTTCGCTTTTGAAGCACATCCGACTCCAATTGAACATTCATTTCCCCATTTTTCCCGGCCTATTTTCAGCGCTTCCAACTGGGTGCAGGTGGTGTTGAGAGGGCCAGTATATGGAGCGGAAGTCAGTGGCTGGAGTGTTTACACGCAGGGAGAGATCGAGGGCAGGCAGCTGAGGGGCGAGTGCACAGACATATGTGTGCTCGGGGCTCTGTCTCCAGCCATGTTGTGCTCCTGGACCCACAGCTGGCAGCGAGGAGAGGAGAGGGGAGGCAGCTAGCCCCACACTGCAGTACAACACAGCCTGGCTGGCTGGGTGCAGCCTGGCCGTGCCGCAGACCATTGTTGAGTGTTCTATACTTTCACTGATGTATAGAAACAATCTAATAATTCTCTACTATTGAGATCAGTATGAAGACCAAGCGGACCTCGGCTTCGTCCCCAAAAGGCACCCTACTCTCCTTATAGTGCACTAGGCCTACAGTATATAGGGAATAGGGTGCTATTTGGGACACTATATGGAGTTCAGGCTGGTTTAACCTGACCTGCAGACATATTGCAGATAAAATAAGAAATGCAGATGGGACCGCCCAACGTGAAGTTTGAGTTTCTTTCTATGTAAGAAATAGTTGGGTTAGGGGATTTTCAAACATAACATAACTTTTTTCAGTGTGGTCACCTACCTAGCATGACAACGATAAACAATATACAACAATAGCAGCGATTGATATGTCTGGTAATCGGTGTTAAATCATTTAGCTGAGTACAGAGATCTATGCCTAGTTCTTAAGATGGTCATAACATTCCTGAACTATGAACTACACTGACCTGTCACATTCCACCAAGAATATAGATTCTTGTAAACATTAAAAGTGTAATATGCAGAAATCACTCTGCCATTTCCTGGTTGCTAAAATTCTAATAGTTTGCCTAATGTCTGTTTATGTGACAAAACATGCAATGTGGAGAATCATTGTACCATCTAAATTGCTGTGAAATATATTTTTAATAACCAAAAATCGTGTATATTCAGCTGTTTGAAGCTGGTGTACAAAACCTGAAATGAAAGACGCAAAAACTAAACTTAAGACTGAGAAGCATAGAAATAGCACACATAGAACAGATATACCGCTTTTTAGACTTACTTTCAATGAGAAGATGTAGAACAAACATTTCTATGTGAATTTGGTCGGGTCGTCCAGAAAGTTACATATTGCAGCTTTAACCACCCGTGAATCATCTTATTGTGTGTCAAAACCCATACACTACATGGCCAAAAGTATGTGGACACCCCTTCAAGTTAATTAGTTCAGCGATTTCAGCCACACCCACTGCTTACAGGTGTATAAAATCAACCACATCGCCATGCAATCTCCATAGACAAACACTGGCAGTATAATGGCCCGTACTGAAGAGCTCAGTGACTTTCAACGTGGCATCGTTATAGGATGCTACCTTTCCAACAAGTCAGTTCGTCAAATTTCTGCCCTGCTAGAGCTGCCCTGGTCAAATGTAAGTGCTGGTATTGTGAAGTGGAAACGTCTAGAAGCAAAAACGTCTCAGCAACGAACCGGTAGGCCACACAAGCTCACAGAACAGGACCGCCGAGTACTGATGTGCGTAAAAACTGTCTGTCCTTGGTTGCAACACTCACTACCGAGTTTCAAACTGCCTCTGGAAACAATGTCAGCACAATAATGGTTTGTCGGGAGATTCATGAAATGGTCGAGCAGCTTTCCATGGCCGAGCAGCTGCACAAGCCTAAGATCACCATGCGCAATGCCAAGCATCGGCTGGAGTGGGGTAAAGCTTGCCGTCATTGGACTCTGGAGCAGTAGAAACGCATTCTTTGGAGGGATGAGTCACCCTTCACCATCTGGCAGCAGTCCGATGGACGTATCTGGGTTTGGCAGATGCCAGGAAAACGCTACAAGCCTCAGTGCATAGTGCTAACTGTAAAGTTTGGTGGAGGAGGAATAATGGTCTGGGGCTGTTTTTCATGGTTCGGGCTAGACCTCTTAGCTCCAGTAAAGGGAAATCTTAACACAACAGCATACAATGACATTCTAGACGACTCTGTACTTTACTCAACTTTGTTCCAACAGTTTGGGGAAGGCCTTTTCTTGTTTCAGCATGACAATGCCCCTGTGCACAGTGAGGTCCATACAGGAATGGTTTGTCAAGATCGGTGTGGAAGAACTTGACTAGCCTGTACAGAGCCCTGACCTCAACTCCATCTAACGCCTTTGGCAATGAATTGGAACGCCAACTGCGAGCCAGGCCTAATCGCCCAACATGGGGAGGAAAGGTAGCCTAGTGGTTAGAGCGTTGGTCTTGTAACCGGAAGGTTGCAAGTTCAAGCCCCCGAGCTGACAAGGTACAAATCTGTCGTTCTGCCCCTGAACAGGCAGTTAACCCACTGTTCCTAGGCCGTCATTGAAAATAAGAATTTGTTCTTAACTGACTTGCCTAGTTAAATAAAAAAATACAAAAATAAAAATCAGTGTCTGACCTCACTAATGCACTTGTGGCTGAATGGATGCAAGTCCCTGCAGCAATGTTCCAACACCTAGTGGAAAGCCTTCCCAGAAGAGTGGAGGCTGTTATAGCAGCAAAGGGGGGACCAACTCCATATTAATGCCCATGCTTATAGAATGAGATGTTCGACGTACATACTCTAACAGTGAGGCACTCTTCCTATTTTTTTGTGGAATATAACAGACTCCGTTTGAAAAGGCCATATGGGACTTCTTTTGTCTCCACTGGATGTTGTGAAGTGGATTCAGTTACTAGTTGGGTGTCATTCCATTCTAAGCATTGATGTTTTGAGTGGTTGATTAGCCTGGATGTCAGTGAGTGCATTTCCTCTGGATGACTTGCTGGCAATTGGTCTGTGCTAAAAGTGCTATGGCTGCTGACGACAGCTGCATGATGAAAGGGGATTTATCACTCTTTACTCTGAGTTTACCACAGTGGACCATCAACAAAACATGGGTCTTTCCGATTAGATGGTCCTGTGCTTATTCAAATGCCGTATTTGGTGCAGACATTAAAGAATAAGGTTTAATAGGTTCAAGAGAAGTGTGTCGGTGTGTTAAGTGTGTGAGAGCTAGGTGACTAGAAGGTTGATTGTACTGCTCTATTTCCTCAGGCTCCGGACCTTTGGAGGCATTGTATGAGTCCAAAATGGCACCCTATTCCCTATGTAGTGCACTTCTTTTGACCAGTGACCATAGGGAACAGGGTGCCATTTGGGACACATAATTGGCAGGTCAGGTTCAGTGTGAATGGCCTATGAACTTGAAATAGAGTACCCTAGCATACAGTAGAGTCTATTGACTTCTCTACCACGGCTCAGTGTCTTGATCTACGATGCAGTGTTGTTAATGATATGAAAGACCATGCCCTGGAGACAGGGAGCACGGCTTGGAAGAGGCTCAGATTTAGGATTGTCACGAATGGAAGGAAAAAGCATGGAAAGAGAAGTCTCCATCTCCTCTCAACCTGATTTTTGGGTTGAATGCTCATCTCTCTCAGCTAAACATCTTACAAACAGATTGTGCAACACATCTAGGATGTAGTTGGCTGAAGATATTTTTGAAAAGTAATTGGTGCAGATGTTGATAGGCCCAGGACACTCTCAAAGTGATGTTAGACTTCCAGTCATCTCATTGAGAAGTTCTCTATAATTCAGCATAGTTAGTCTAGTTGATGTGCTTACCTGCATGTTATTGTCTATTGGGTACTGGCTGAACTAAACCCCAAATAATATCTGTGGTTTTCTTTAAAATGATAAACTGACCTCCCCTGCTCCCAGTGTACTAAACCAGACCTCGTGTGAGTGATGAAGGGAGGCTGTCAGGACCTGATGCTAACAGACTTTTAAGATGTTTATGTCCTTATCATACAGTATTGCATGATTTTTTTTCTTCTCTTGTTTAAGGAGAGACTAAACTGGGTCAATTTATATCATCCTGAAATTCTTGAGAGTACTGTTATAATGATGAAGACTCTTTAAATTGCCTCACCCTGCCTTGAATTGAATTGGTAAAGTCAGGCTTTAAGTTTTTGTCAAATACTACTGTAAATGTAGTCTGCCTTGTCTGATGTCTACATTGTCCGTTTTCTGGAATAACATGGGATGTCTGTTTTAAAGTGTACTGTAGCTCAAATCTATACAGTCAAATGATGACCAAAGAACAATGTTCATTCATGGTTGAGCAGTAAGGTCCGTTACATGTAGCTGACAGCTTTGTCAACCGCGATGGAGTTCAATGTATTGCTGGGTGAATTGTCATAAAAAGGAGTTTATGATATATTTGATGTCAAGTGAATATTTTTGTTAGGGAGAGAGAGGGATGGATCTGGGGATGAGATGGGATAAGGTGTGTGTTTGTCTATACAGTATGTGTGTGATTAAAGGATTCTCTAAGTGTATGTGCGGTTGGTTCTCACTGTGGGAGCGAGGTGGAGGTGAACAGCTTGCTTTGGCCAATAGCTCCGTAGGCTGCCTCCCGCATCACTTAACGGCCATGCCCAGTGCACAGTAATTTAATTATCTAGTTAAGCGATCCGCGTGGCTGAAGCGAGACCTGGTTGTCTGCACAAATTAACACGGACAGTTTTTTTCTATAGGAGCGTCTATAGCTCTCAGCCATGCAATCCTTTGTTTTATCTGCAGAAATCCATCCAGTTATTGGATTTGAACATGAGTCTGACAACCCGAGACTAGTGGCAACTTAACTACTAACATTGTCAACTGTCAAGGCAATTACTCATAGCTATTAATTAGCCTAATGCTGTCTTAAATTTTTAAATCAACCCCTCCCTCCAAAAAAGTCTAACTGCAACAAACAGGATGTAGTTGCTAGTCACTGGCTGTTTTGCCTAGAACTTGGTTCCTGACTTGGAAACCACTCCTACTGCACCCCAGACTCCTAGGCAAGGGTAGCTAGATGCAACATGGAGCCCTAGGGTGTGTTCACTAGGAACCAAACAGAACCAAACGGAACGAAATGGGAAGGGACGTTTTCCATTTGGAGTAAACGGTTTCTGTTGCAAAACATTTTGGACTAATGGTTACACCACTGGTAGACCCTCCCTAAGTATGAGTCAGATACTCAAGTTGCTCAGCCACAGGGAGTCCATTGGTGTGTATTGACCAACAGTTACTATGGAACTTTTTAAGGTAAGGCTATTGCAGGGTTTTTGGAATGTAGGCCTATTTTTTTTTTGAGGGGGGGGGTGTACTTGGATGACATAACAATTCATAGTGTATTGTGGGATTTGTATTTATCCATTCAGTTTGTATTTTTAATATAATATGGGCCTACAATTGATGCTGTCTCATTGGGATTTTTTTTGTAATTGGATGTTTAGTTTAATTATATAGTTGCTTATTAAAGTTAAGTAGATATGGGTTGGTACAGATTATTTGCCTAATAACTTGCATATGGCTTGTTTTTATTTTCAAATTTGATGTGTTGCTTTTGGGGAGAAAACTGTTAAACTGTCAATCCAAATATTTGATTTAATGTTTTTATATCTGCATATGTATATCTAAAAATGTATATCTACAATTTGAAATTCAATCAAATTCGGTATGACCAAGATATGACTTTCAATAACTTTTAAAGCACACTTTATCAGATATTCTAAACAAAGTCCTAGTTTAATGATTGAAAGGCATGTTTTGCTGTCCATGATGCAGTAGCCTATAGGATCAGCTCCTCCAGCCAGCTACCCAGGGGATCTTAATGTGATTGTGACTGTAAGCAGTGCTTGAGTGATGTAACCCAGAGATGACCCCTGCTTCTGGGAGGCCATCAAAGCACCCCATTTGCTGTGACTGGGCCCAATTTTCCCCTGTCTTTCCTGACAACTCACCATTACACTTAATTAATCAACCATGGAAAGTAGGTATTCACACCATGCCCAATGGGATCTGGAGGAATGTGGCCCTCCGCTAGCCGGGTGAGAAGCCACAGTCTCGCTGTCTTTAGTTGAATTACTTTCACCTCACATACATTTTATAATGCTGCCTTTGAGGACATTGAGGATCCAGGTCTATTTAATCACAGTTGAGTACAACTGAACCCACCCGTGTTTACTCCCAAAGTGAAGTTAGTTAGTTAGCTAGGGTATCTACGGGTGCCACTTTAAAACATTTGTATTGGAATGACTGTATTAGTCACTCTTGGTTGACTTTGATTTGAAGTTTGATAATAACCTGGTCTTTTATCAGCTTCAGTTATTTTCAAATGACATTCAAACTCCGTTAGAATGGATGGTAGAAGGAGTGTTAGGCTACTGAGCTTCCAATGTGAGAGTTGTTGGGAGGGTGTTCTATTGATGGAAGTCTTCCCTTCTGAGCAATAACGGGATAAAAAAAACAACTTTTTATTGAAAAAGTTTCAAACCAACAGCCGCACATGTTTCGTTGTTGTTTTTAAACATATTTTTTAAATAGAAGTTTTTCTAAATGCATTTTAGATTTGGCCTAGCTACATGAAGCCCGAATCACACAGGGAGACGTACTTCAACTGCGTGATATTTTTGTGCGAGAGTAGCAAGCTTCAATTCAACGTAAACTGTGTAGCTTATGCCAACGTACAGCGCATTCGGGAAGTATTCAGACCCCTTGACTTTTTCCACATTTTGTTACGTTAAAGCCTTATTATAAAATTGATTTCAAAAAAATTCCCCTTCGCCAGTCTGCACACAATACCCCATGATGACAAAGCAAAAACTAGTTTTTAGACATTTCGGCACAAAAAAAGAAGAAATATCACATTTACGTAAGTATTCAGACCCTTTTACTCAGTACTTTGTTGAAGCGCCTTTAGCAGCAATTACAGCCTCTGGTTTTCTTGAGAATGGCGCTACAAGCTTGGCACACCTGTATCTGGGGAGTTTCTCCCATTCTTCACTGGAGGTCCTCTCAAGCTCTGTCAGGTTGGATAGTGAGCATTGCAGCACAGCTATTTTCAGGTCTCTCCAGAGATCTTTGATCTGGTTCAAGTCCAGGCTCTGGCTGGGCCTCTCAAGGACAGTCAGAGACTTGTCCCGAAGCCACTCCCGCATTGTCTTGGATGTGTGCTTATGGTCATTGTCCTGTTGGAAGGTCTGAGGTCCTGATCACTCTGGAGCAGGTTTTCATCAAGGATCTCTCAGTACTTTGCTCTGTTCATCTTTCCCTTGAATCCTGACCAGTTTCTCAGTCCTTGCCACTGAAAAACATCCCCACAGCATGATGCTACTACCACCATGCTTCACTGTAGGGATGGAGCCAGGTTTCCTC
This sequence comes from Oncorhynchus masou masou, assembly GCF_036934945.1. Taxonomy (NCBI): domain Eukaryota; kingdom Metazoa; phylum Chordata; class Actinopteri; order Salmoniformes; family Salmonidae; genus Oncorhynchus; species Oncorhynchus masou. The sequence continues at coordinate 22,200,686 of NC_088228.1, read as the reverse complement.
CAGACGTGATGCTTGGCATTCAGGCCAAATAGTTCAATCTTGGTTTCATCAGACAAAGAATCTGTTTCTGATGGTCTGAGAGTCTTTAGGTGCCTTTTGACAAACTCCAAGTGGGCTGTCATGTGCTTTTACTGGGGAGAGGCTTCCGTCTGGCCACTCTACCACAAAGACCTGATTGGTGGAGTGCTGCAGAGATGGTTGTCCTTCTGGAAGGTTTTCCCATTTCCACCGAGGAACTCTGGAGCTCTGTCGGAGTGGCCATTGGGTTCTTGGTCACCTGAGGCCCTTCTTCCTCAATTGTTCAGTTTGGCCAGGAGGCCAGCTCTCGGAAGAGTCTTGGTGATTCCAAATTTATTCAATTAAAGAATGATGGAGGCCACTGTGTTCTTGGGGACCTTCAATGCTGCAGAAATGTTTTGGTACCCGTCCCCAAATCTGTGCCTCAACACAATCCTGTTTTGGAACTCTACGGAGAATTCATTCGACCTCATGGCTTGTTTTTTTTTATCCTTTCCAAATCATGTCCAATCAATGGAATTTACCACAGATGGACTCCAATGAAGTTTTAGAAATATCTCAAGGATGATCAATGGAAACAGGATTCCTTTTACCTCATTGCTTGGGTTTTGCTCTGACATGAACTGTCAGCTGTGGGACCTTTCTTTAGACAGGTGTGTGCCTTTCGAGTCTCATAGCAAAAGGTCTGAATACTTAAAAAACATATATATATATATGATCTGTTTTTGCTTCATCATTAGGAGGTATTGTGTCTAGATTGATAAAGAACATGTTTTATTTAATATATTTTAGAATAAGGCTGTAAAGTAACTGTAGGCCACATGTACAGTAGATATTGTTTGATGGATTCTTATTCAGCTCTTTGGCATAGGTCTGGTAAATATGTAAATATGACTCCTCAGTAAAAGACACATGACATCCCAATTGGAGTTTGCCGAAAGGAACCTAAAGGACTAGTGGTGCAACACAAAACTCACGGTTAGGATTGGATCACTGTTTTGAGTCACGGATCGGATCATTTTTCGAATCAGCAACAAAAAAAAGAGGGAGACGAATATAACAAATATAACTTTGCTTTCCATTTATTACATAAAGAACAAGGAACTTTTCAATGTTTAAGTAGAATCTTAAAATAAAATATTGCAATATGAGGCATGATACCTTCATCCTTTGAACAATAGTGAATGTAAAAATAGCCCGTGTCCACATCATCAGAAACAAGTAAAAAAGGGAAGAAAGCAAAGCAGACCTGAGCTTATACAGTTGAAGTGGGAAGTTTACCTACACTTAGGTTGGAGTCATTAAAACTCGTTTTACAACCACTCCACAAATTTATTGGAAACAAACTATAGTTTTGGCAAGTCGGTTGGGACATCTACTTTGTTCATGACACAAGTCATTTTTCCAACAATTGTTGACAGACAGATTAGTTCACTTATAATTCACTGTATCACAATTCCAGTGGGTCAGAAGTTTACATTCATTAAGTTGAATGTGCCTTTAAACAGCTTGGAAAATTCCAGAAAATGATGTCATTACTTTAGAAGCTTCTGATAGGCTAATTTACATCATTTGAGACAATTGGAGGTGTACCTGTGGATGTATTTCAAGGCCTACCTTCAAACTCAGTGCCTCTTTGCTTGACATCATGGGAAAATCAAAAGAAATCAGCCAAGACCACAGGGAAAAAAATTGTAGACCTCCACAAGTCTGGTTCATTCTTGGGAGCAATTTCCAAACACCTGAAGGTACCATGTTCATCTGTACTAACGCAAGTATAAACACCATGGGACCACACAGCTGTCATACCGCTCAGGAAGGAGACTTGTTCTCTCTCCTAGAGATGAACATACTTTGGTAAATAAAGTGCAAATCAATCCCAGAAGAACAGCAAAGGACCTTGTGAAGATGCTTCTATCACTGCATTTTCTTGGTTCCTGGCATTATCTGTGGTGATTGGGATATTGCTATTGGGCCTCTCTAGCTTCCACTCTGCTACTGCTTCTAGCATTACCTGCGCCAGATTTGTACCTGTGTGACTCTCATAGAGGGGGCATGTCTGTAGCACCGGACTTCACATCTCCCACTCCTCTGTGGTGTAGTGAGCAGTCACAGTCATGTAGCTTTCCGATGCCCTGGAGGTCCACCTGTATGTGGTGTAGTGAGCAGTCACAGTCACGTAGCTTTCCGTTGCCCTGGAGGTCCACCTGTATGTGGTGTAGTGAGCAGTCACAGTCACGTAGCTTTCCGTTGCCCTGGAGGTCCACCTGTATGTGGTGTAGTGAGCAGTCACAGTCATGTAGCTTTCCGTTGCCCTGGAGGTCCACCTGTATGTGGTGTAGTGAGCAGTCACAGTCACGTAGCTTTCCGTTGCCCTGGAGGTCCACCTGTATGTGTTGTAGTGAGCAGTCACAGTCACGTAGCTTTCCGTTACCCTGGAGGTCCACCTGTATGTGGTGTAGTGAGCAGTCACAGTCACGTAGCTTTCCGTTGCCCTGGAGGTCCACCTGTATGTGGTGTAGTGAGCAGTCACAGTCACGTAGCTTTCCGTTGCCCTGGAGGTCCACCTGTATGTGGTGTAGTGAGCAGTCACAGTCACGTAGCTTTCCGTTGCCCTGGAGGTCCACCTGTATGTGTTGTAGTGAGCAGTCACAGTCATGTAGCTTTCCGTTGCCCTGGAGGTCCACCTGTATGTGGTGTAGTGAGCAGTCACAGTCACGTAGCTTTCCGTTACCCTGGAGGTCCACCTGTATGTGGTGTAGTGAGCAGTCACAGTCACGTAGCTTTCCGTTGCCCTGGAGGTCCACCTGTATGTGGTGTAGTGAGCAGTCACAGTCACGTAGCTTTCCGTTGCCCTGGAGGTCCACCTGTATGTGGTGTAGTGAGCAGTCACAGTCACGTAGCTTTCCGTTGCCCTGGAGGTCCACCTGTAGGTGGTGTAGTGAGCAGTCACAGTCATGTAGCTTTCCGTTGCCCTGGAGGTCCACCTGTATGTGGTGTAGTGAGCAGTCACAGTCATGTAGCTTTCCGTTGCCCTGGAGGTCCACCTGTATGTGGTGTAGTGAGCAGTCACAGTCACGTAGCTTACCGTTGCCCTGGAGGTCCACCTGTATGTGTTGTAGTGAGCAGTCACAGTCACGTAGCTTTCCGTTACCCTGGAGGTCCACCTGTATGTGTTGTAGTGAGCAGTCACAGTCACGTAGCTTTCCGTTGCCCTGGAGGTCCACCTGTATGTGGTGTAGTGAGCAGTCACAGTCACGTAGCTTACCGTTGCCCTGGAGGTCCACCTGTATGTGGTGTAGTGAGCAGTCACAGTCATGTAGCTTTCCGTTGCCCTGGAGGTCCACCTGTATGTGGTGTAGTGAGCAGTCACAGTCATGTAGCTTTCAGTTGCCCTGGAGGTCCACCCGTATGTGGTGAGGGCAACAGAGGATGCCTTGGATACTTTGTCGATAATTTTGATCTTTTCCTGTTCATAAAGATCTGGCACGATCTTCATAATGAAGGTGGGTGTGCGAGGGATTTTGTAGCGTGGCTCAAGCACTTGCTACATATGTTTAAACACTTTGTTTTCCACAACAGAGTATGGCCTCATGTCTGCAACGATAAACATCCCAATAGATTTGGTGATGGCTTCAGCCCGGTCTAATTCTGCAGCAAAGGGCTGCTTAAATGCCGTGGTGAGACGTTGTTGATTCTTGGCTGAGTTGGCTCCCGTCACTGACACACCAGGGTGATGACGCTTTAAATGTGTGGCCTCGCTCGATGTATTTCCATGATCATACGGATTTCTTGTGGCACAATGCTAACACACCGTAATGGTGTTGTCCACCACCCTTCTTCCTTCATCATATTTGACAGGGAGGCCAAAATGCTCCCATACATGAGACTTAAATGAAGCGGGAGGCTTTTCCAGTTCTTCAGCTCCTCCGCCAGCTCCATAGCTGTCACTGCTCTTTTGTCTACTTTGCTTTTTGACTTTAAAAAGTAACAGCGGCAGTGAAACTGTATTTCACACTATGATGGTTAAACTATGCAATTGCTCCGTGGTTCACATGCGTGCCTAACCGTGGGCGGTGATCCGTACGGATCGTTGTATGGATCAACTACGATCCGTTACACCATTATAAAGGACTCTCAAACCATGAGAAACAAGATTCTCTGTTCTGATGAAACCAAGATTGAACTCTTTGGCCTCAATGCCAAGTGTCACATCTGGGGGAAACCTGGCGCTATCCCTATGGTGAAGCATGGTGGTGGCAGCATCATGGTTTGGGTATGTTTTTCAGCGGCAGGGACTGGGAGACTAGTCAGGATTGATGGAAAGATGAAAAGGTACAGAGAGATCCTTGATGAAATCATGCTCCAGAGTGCTCAGGACCTCAGACTGGGGTGAAGATTCACCTTCCAACAGGACAACGACCCTAAGTACACAGCCAAGACAGCGCAGGAGTGGCTTCGGGACAAGTCTCTGAATCTCTTTGAGTGGCCGAGCCCGTGCCCGGACTTGAACCTCTGGAGAGACCTGAAAATAGCTGTGTAGCAATGCCCCCCATCCAACCTGACAGAGCTTGAAATGATCTGTAGAGAAGAATGGAAGAAACTCCCCAGATACAGGTGTGCCAAGCTTGTAGCGTCATACACAAGAAGACTCAAGGCTGTAATCGATGCCAAAGGTGCTTCAAAAAAGCACTGAGTAAAGGGTCTGAATACTTGTAAATGTGGTATTTCCATTTATTTTTTATTTTTAAGAAATTTGCAAAAAATTATGAAAACCTGTTTTTGCTTTGTTATTATGGGGTATTGTGTGTAGATTGAGGATTTTTTGTTGTTGTTGTTATACCCATTTTAGAATAAGGCTGTAACGTAAGATAATGTGGAAAAAGTCAAGGGGTCTGAATATCTTCAGAATGCACTGTACATACAGGCAGATTTGATGGTTTGTCAGTATTGTTCATTCAGTTATGGTCAGCAGTCTACAGTCCCCAATAATAGTGGTGGAACAGGAGGTAACTAGCTGTGTGAATCAGGTGCTGGGGTACATGTGCAGAAGTGTGTTAAGGTCTTCTGGTGTGTGTGTGTGTGTGCTTGTGCACGTGCGTGTGTGTGTGTGCGAGGCATGTGTGTACTCAGCTATGATAAGTGAACACGCACAATCTCCCCCCATGTACAGTGCAACATGGAATTGTGCAGTGCTAAAACATCTCTCATACATAGTAGTGTAAAACGCTATGTTTTGTTTTCGTTCTCAGTCTCCACTTCCCCTTTTCCGCCACTTGCTGATCTTGTATTAAATGAAAATGAGTTGTATCCTTAAACTGTAGTTCATAGCCTATCACTCAGTCATGCAGGCTAGTCCTTCAAATAGTTCTTGGCACAACGAACAAAGTTTAGGTAAAACGTGTCTCACTCTCAGGCAAGTAAACAGTCCAATTTTGTGGAATATTGCTGCTCATCGCGGCGAAGAGGGCTACATAATGACTTGTGATGATTGCATGCCTAGTGAGGATGCAGGCAGGGGTTGTCAGTAAATGCCAGGGAGCTCTGGGCCGCCAGCCGGCCTTGTAGGCTGGAGCTTTACAATAACAGACACAATTCTGTCTTTTCCTGTTGGCAGTATGGCATCCAAATCAGGTCTCATCTACTATACTGTGTGTACTGTAGTAGCAAGCTGCTTCTCTGGGACTCTGGCAGGCCCTAGGTTGGGTTTACACTCAAGTGAAGATGGAGCATGTCTATCACCATGACAGGGTCACAGCTGTCATTGGCCATGCTTTGTTAGGTGTGTGCCACTGTCCATCAAATTAGCTGGAATGGTAGAGTGCATTGGTCCGTGCGTGTTTCAGTCATGTTTAAGTTATTTGGACCAAGACCTAGGCAGGTTTGATCAAATTAATTTGGCTATATTTTTATTTGCTTTCAGCAGAACTGAAAATAACCGTGTATTAGCATGACAACCCAAAAAGCCATGTTAGCACCAAATGACCCATAATCAGACCGACTCATTTGAGAGCTAGCCCAGTAGTCATTTCAGAACTATCACCCTAGTGTATTTCCACTGCATTCGGAAAGTATTCAGACCCGTTCCCCTTCTCCACATTTTGTTACGTTACAGCCTTATTAAAACATGTATTAAATACATGTTTTTCCTCATCAATCTACACACAATACCCAATAATGACAAAGCGAAGAAAGGTTTTTAGAATTTTTTTGCAAATGTATAAAAAATGTATAACATAAATATTATTTCTGGCCAAACTAAACTGAGCAATCAGGAGATAATGGCCTTGGTCAGGGAGGTGACCAAGAACCCGATGGTCACTCTGACAGAGCTCCAGAGTTCTTCTGTGGAGATATGAGAAGCTTCCAGAAGGACAACCATCTCAGCAGGACTCCACCAATCAGGCCTTTATGGTGGAGTGGCAAGACGGAAGCCACTCCTTAGTAAGAGGCACACAACAGCCTGCTTGGAGTTTGCCAAAAGGCACCTGAAGGAGTCTCAGACCATGAGAAACAGGATTCTCTAGTCTGATGAAACCAAGATTGAACTCTTTGACCTGAATGCCAAGCGTCACGCCTGGTGGAAACCTGGCACCATCCATTCGGGGAAGCATGGTGGTGGCAGCATCATGCTGTAGGGATGTTTTTCAGCGGTAAGGACTGGGAGACTAGTCAGGATCAAGGGAAAGATGAATGGAGCAAAGTACAGGACAACGACCCTAAGCATAACAGCCAAGACAATGTAGGAGTGGGTTTCGGGACAAGTCTCTGAATGTCCTTGAGTGGCCCAACCAGAGCCCGGACTTGAACCCGATCGAACATCTCTGGAGAGACCTGACAGAGCTTGAGAGGATCGTCAGAGAAGAATGGGAGAAACTCCCCAACTACAGGTGTGCCAAGCTTGTAGCATCATACCCAAGAAGACCTGAGGCTGTAATCACCTATTTACTTTTTTAAATAAATCTAAACTTGTTTTTGCTTTGTCATTATGGGGTAGTGTGCGTAGATTGATGGGGAGACAATTCAATCCATTTTAGAATAAGGCTATAACATAAGAAAATGTGAAAAAAGTCAAGGGGTCTGAATATTTTCTAAATGCACTGTATTTGCCCATGTCTTAGCACTGCATGTGAATCGTCTTTACTCACCCTTTCTCCCTTCCTTGCACGATTCAAGTCTGTCTGTCTTTCTCTGTCCCTCTCCCCCTCCCTATATCTTTCTCGCTCTCGCTCTCTGCCCCCCCCCCCCCTCTATTCTTTCCCTCTCTCTCTCTCATGGGGTGCACCTGTGTGCAGTGCGCTGGAAGGAGGCAGGCCAGGCAGGACATTGGGAGTAAGGCTGGGGCCGAGGCCACTGATTTGGAAGGGCCCCTCAGAGAGAAGAAGAGAGAGAGCGAGAGAAGAGAATGTGTGCAGCTTACGTAAAGGGCAGATGGGCCCAGCTGGGCGTGCGGTGTGGATGGGATGGAAAGGGCAGAGAGTATGTGGATCTGAATCGGGCGGTCTGTCACCCCATTGCTTATTTAGTGCTCTGCTTTTGACCAGGCCCCATAGGGCGTATAGAATAAGGTGATATTTGGGACACAACCTAATAGCCAGGTCAGAGAGACAGCCTGGAGAGAGAATCAGAACAGATAGTGAAGTGGACAAGAGTTATAATGTTATCTCTATAGTTTACAAATAATGCCTCATATATGGAATCAAGTCGCATCAATGCTTGGATAAGCCTATGTAGAGCATTTTAAGTCAACGTTTTTACATTTTATGTGCTGAGTATGTTACTATGAGTGAACTAATCTCAGCAAAAAAAAGAAATGGCCCTTTTTCAGGACCCTGTCTTTCAAAGATAATTTGTAAAAATCAAAATAACTTCACAGATCTTCATTGTAAAGGGTTTAAATGGTGTTTCCCATGCTTGTTCAATGAACCATAAACAATTAATGAACATGCACCTGTGGAACGGTCGTTAATACACTAACAGCTTACAGATGGTAGCCAATTAAGGTCACAGTTACGAAAACTTAGGACACTAAAGGGGCCTTTCTACTGACTCTGAAAAACACCAAAAGAAAGATGCCCAGGGTCCCTGCTCATCTGCGTAAACGTGCTTTAGGCATGCTGCAAGGAGGCATGAGGACTGCAGATGTGGCCAGGGCAATAAATTGCAGTGTCCGTACTGTGAGACGCCTAAGACAGCGCTACAGGGAGACAGGACGGACAGCTGATCGTCCTCGCAGTGGAAGACCATGTGTAACAACACCTGCACAGGATCGGTACATCGGTTTGTCTGGATCGATGTGTCACAGCATCATCGGACTGAGCTTGTTGTCATTGCAGGCAATTTCAATGCTGTGCGTTACATAGAAGACATCCTCCTCCCTCACGTGGTACCCTTCCTGCAGGCTCATCCTGACATGACCCTCAAGCATGACAATGCCACCAGCCATACTGCTCGTTCTGTGCATGATTTCATTTAAGACAGGAATGTCAGTGTTCTGCCATGGCCAGCGAAGAGCCCGAATCTCATTCCCATTGAGCACGTCTGGGACCTGTTGGATCGGAGGGTGAGGGCTAGGGCCATTCCCCCCAGAAATGTCCAGGAACTTGCAGATGCCTTGGTGGAAGAGTGGGGTAACATCTCACAGCAAGAACTGGCAAATCTGGTGCAGTCTATGAGGAGGAGATGCACTGCAGTACTTAATGCAGCTGGTGGCCACACCAGATACTGACTGTTACTTTTGATTTTGACCCCCCCTTTGTTCAGGGACACATTATTCCATTTATGTTAGTCACATGTCTGTGGAACTTGTTCAGTTTATGTCTCAGTTGTTGAATATTGTTATGTTCATACAAATATTTATACATGTTAAGTTTGCTGAAAATAAACACAGTTGACAGTGAGAGGATGTTTCTTTTTTTGATGAGTTTATGAGTTGCATCATGTGTTGACAGACTTGGCTTCTCACAGGTGGGAGAGCTGGAGGTGGGAGGCCAGCCGGTCAGCAGGCAACATGTAGCAACCCATTCTGTCTGCCATGTTGTGTTGTATGGGTTGGCTAGACTCTCATTCCACCCTGGGCTCTATCAGCTGTACAGCTGCCCTGCCCTCGCCTCGCACTGAACAGGTGTGCTCCTCCTTCAGACGCTCAGCAGTTAAAACACACACCACACGCACACAGGCATCACACTGAGGAGAGCAACCTCCACACACACTTTCCCATGCACCCGCACAGGTGCGCACATTTCACAAACTCAATGGCCAGCCAGGACATTTTGGCTGTAATAATGTTATTGATATGCAAGAGTTTTGTTTGGTGATATTGTATTATTTATCCCCTCTTTTTGTTTACAATTCAACACAGAGGGGTTGGGGATTCTTGTGAAAAAGGTTAACTTTGTTTTAAATGTAACATTTGGGTGCAACTAGACTCCAAACATCACTAGGGGGCAATCACGAAAATATGGGATTTTTCAGTTGTTTTGTTTGTCTTTTGATGATGAATAAGTTGTTTGCCTGCGTGAAGCCGTCTCTGCTGGGAGCAATGGCCCGGGGAGCTCAGATGGTGCCGTTAGACCGCGTGTGTGTGTTTTTGTTCCTCGTGCCTGTGTGTGTACTTAGCTTTTCATATCCCTCTGACTGCACATAATATCCAACAGTGCACTCCAGGAGACACCAAAACCAAAAACCCACAGCAATCCAAACCTTTGTCACGTGTATGATTAAGGTAGTATAACATTAACCTGAATGAGTTGTATTGAAACTATAACATGTTGAATAGTTATTAATGGTTCTGTGGTGCAATGGGAGGGAACATGTGCTGCTCTGGCTGTGTGAGTTAGTTAGTCAGATGAACGTAGCAGTCTCAGTAGTGAACATTTGGGGTTAGTGAGGAGGTCAGGTCAGAACGAGGACCATCTGACATCAACAGATGGAGGGAAGAAGCTGCAAATCAGGACGACAAGACCAAATGTTGATTTTGGACACACAACAACAATTTCAGTTCAAATCAAGTTTGCACCAATGCGCCCACCTCGACTACAGAGTTCTAACATGCAATGTAGAACTTGGCCTGTAACTGGACGAAAGGGAAGAAGTATTCTAGAATTAAATCATTTGTGCATTTTGCCATCCGCAGTGTTAGCCTCATTACTGGACATGCCAACAAGACCTTTTGGTGTTTGGCATCTACACTGCAGCACTGTGACTATTCACTAGTACAGTAGCCTATTTCACACTGGTTTCTGTTCAATATTGGTGCAAAGTGCACCTCGGACCTGTACATTCAGCTAAATGTAGGTAGTTGACCGACAGGCTTATTCCTTGAGTTGTGTCTCATTGAGTGAATCGCCTACCCACTCCAGCCTGGAGGTAGACTAAATACAGGTCTCCCTTAACGTTCAAACATCTCTAACGTTCTTCTCTCTTTGTGTTCTAGAATGGAGCTGTTCCAGGGGAACCCGTGAAGACAGATAAGAACTCCAGGAGAGGGAACTGGGGGAACCAGATAGAGTTTATCCTCACCAGCGTGGGCTATGCCGTGGGCCTGGGAAACGTATGGAGGTTCCCCTACCTCTGCTACAGAAATGGAGGAGGTATGTCTTCACACTCACAACACACTGATTATATAGTAGTAATGACAGCAATAAATTCTAGTTTATTCACAATACATTTTGCAGTGTTTTTAAAAGCAATCAAAGTAGCAGGTTGTCAAGTTTAAGTTTACAGTCCTCACATTGTGTCAAATGGATCCAAGTCATTCTTGGCTTCATTCCCCCTCAATTCAAATGTTTTCACTCCTAGTTGTCTTTAGTCTCCTATACATTTTGTGTTCGGGGATCGCCATAGAAGGGCACACAGATGCAGTAGCCTGTGCATTAGGTCACACAATGACATAGCTGAGTATAGAGCCAAGGGGACTGGTGTAGCTCAAGGCTCTGCAGTAATAACACCACAGTAGACTATCAGCTTGCTGAGGCCTGGGCTACATCCCAAAAGACACCCTATTCCCGATATTGTGCACTACTTTTGACCAAGGCTTATAGGTAAAAAAGAATGCTCTGGTCAAAAGTTGTGCACTATAGGGAATAGGAATCTATTTGTGTCGCAGACAGCCTGCTCCTCACTCTCCAGTCTTTCCTCTAACACATGATTTCAGACTACAGTCCCAGAGGACAGGTTATTCCCCAGACCCATTGGCCCCAGTGGCCCCCACGTTAAACCAGTCAAGCAGACAGAGGATTGCTGCCTGGCTTAGCATCACCCTCTGTTTGATGCTCCCTCACCTCTTTCACCTCTTCTGGCTGGCATAGACATAAACATCTCTCCTTCCAATCTGACCCCTCACTGCATTACGCTGCAGAAATAGGATATTGCCATGGGATGCCAACTTTTCTATATGAGCTAGGCAATTTTTCTATTCTAGACACAAACATGACCTTAACATTTGACTGCTCATTCACTGAGCATTGCATAGCAAAAATATGATATTGCCCATGTCTGGGGATGACAACTTTTATATGTATGAAAAATAATTATATTCTAGACACAAACATGACCTTACAATCCATCCACTCACTCACTCACCGAGCATTAAGTAGCATAAATAGGATATAGTCACAGCACGGAATACCAATTTCTGTATATTGATTTATTTTTCATTTGAATGACCATTAGGTAAGCCATTGGTGGTGAGCAATAATTAACATATGCATACTTACAATAAGTACAAGTTTAAAGATTCAAATAACACAAAGCTGGATTCTAGTCGATTTCATACAAATGTTTTGGCTTGACGAACTGTTGACCTGACCCCCATGTTACTGTTGTTTAACAGGAGCCTTCATGTTCCCCTACTTCATCATGCTGGTGTTCTGTGGGATCCCTCTGTTCTTCCTGGAGCTCTCCTTCGGACAGTTTGCCAGCCAGGGATGCCTGGGGGTCTGGAGGATCAGTCCCATGTTCAAAGGTGAGCCAGTTAACAACCACTGCTGCCGTTGGTCAGTCATGTTCAAAGGTGAGCCAGTTAACAACCACTGCTGCCGTTGGTCAGTCATGTTCAAAGGTGAGCCAGTTAACAACCACTGCTGCCGTTGGTCAGTCATGTTCAAAGGTGAGCCAGTTAACAACCACTGCTGCCGTTGGTCAGTCATGTTCAAAGGTGAGCCAGTTAACAACCACTGCTGCCGTTGGTCAGTCGTGTTCAAAGGCAAGCCAACAACCACTGCTGCCGTTGGTCAGTCGTGTTCAAAGGCAAGCCAACAACCACTGCTGCCGTTGGTCAGTCATGTTCAAAGGCAAGCCAACAACCACTGCTGCCGTTGGTCAGTCATGTTCAAAGGTGAGCCAGTTAACAACCACTGCTGCCATTGGTCAGTCATGTTCAAAGGTGAGCCAGTTAACAACCACTGCTGCCGTTGGTCAGTCATGTTCAAAGGTGAGCCAGTTAACAACCACTGCTGCCGTTGGTCAGTCATGTTCAAAGGTGAGCCAGTTAACAACCACTGCTGCCGTTGGTCAGTCATGTTCAAAGGCAAGCCAACAACCACTGCTGCCGTTGGTCAGTCATGTTCAAAGACAAGTCAACAACCACTGCTGCCGTTGGTGATTGGCATTACGTCATTGCTATTGGTCAGTGGCATCCAACTAATCACTGACTGTATCTCATGCTTAGGAAACTGAAAGGTGGAAAATAAATGGCAACATCTATTGTCTGCTTGGAATGCTTAATGTATTATTATTTTTTAACATTACTTCAGTCAGAGAAGTCCATTCACCTCTTCAGCTCCTGGTATCATTCTAATGTTGTTTCAATCCCTCTCCTGCATCAGGTGTGGGCTACGGGATGATGGTGGTGTCCACCTACATCGGTATCTACTACAACGTGGTGATCTGCATCGCCTTCTACTATTTCTTCTCCTCCATGACCAACCTGCTGCCGTGGACCTACTGCAACAACCCCTGGAACACGCCCACCTGCAACGGCGTGGTGACGCCCACGGGCATCAACAACACCCTGGCCAATGTCACCCGCAGCCTGGTCACCGGGGCCGCTGAGGTCGCCGTGGAGGTGGTCAATAAGACCAAGAGGACCAGCCCCAGCGAGGAGTACTGGAAGTAAGGCCTAACCCGGACCCGGAGTCAGTTATCAATCTTTATTTGAATCCCAAAAGATCTTGTTCTAGATTAGGGCTGTGACGATACCTGTATCGCAATGTTTTTTTCCATGGCAAAAATGAAAACACAAAGCAAACTATTTGGTCCTTTAAAAACCTGCTGTATGTAAAATATTGTGTGTTTTAGCTTGGAAAATAACTAACCGTGACTCTGGATGGCAACATAAAGACGTTTTCCTTAATTCGTGTTTTGTTTTCTTGCCACGATACTAATGAGTTTTGCGATACTGGTATTGTCCCGGCCCTATTCTAGATCTGTTGAGTGCTGGAAGTAAGGCCTGAGTGTGGAGTTGAAAAATTCCCAGGTTTTCCAGAAGCCCTGGATGGAGAATTCCAGATTTCCTGCTTATTCCTTTCTGATTCCAGGAATTTCCAACTGGGATTTCTATAAAACCTGGGAATTTTAGGAGTTACTGTCATTTTTCAACCCTACAGTACCTGGGTGGGAAGGTGTGGGCATGGCTGACTCAGGTGTACTAGATTAAATAGACTGCAAGGGTTAATACACACTATTACTCCTAGATACATGTATGTTCAGTAAAGCAGCACCCAACGTGTTTTGACACAAAGTATGTTTGACTATGGGTTAATTAACAAAAGAAGGTTTGTGTACCTCTGTAAAGGAATGTTTGAGTTGCTAGATACTTCAGTTGAGTTTAACAAGACCAGTCAGAAAAAAAAACAAGCAGGCAGGCATGCATGTTTGCCTTGCTAATCCGGGCCTACGATGAATCATCCAGCCTTCACCAAGCATAACTCATTGTTCACTGTCTGAGGAACACACCATTAGATGTTTAGTATATTTTCCTAGAAAATAATATTATCTGGATTCTTACTACATGGGGAGTAGTGTAGCTGTTCTATGCCCCTAGCATTGAGAATAGGGCCCATTCAGAGGAAACAGTGTGGTTGGTTAATGACTTTCTAAATGTTTTGGCCTTCCGTCCGGGTGGTGCTGTCTGTCAGTATATCATGAAAGGAGTTGTTGTTCCCGTCAACTGTCAGTAAAGATAATCCATTGTCTTGGCACCAAGTGGTTTTTGGTCGAGCTGCTGCTGCATTGAAATATGGGCTTCGCTCATTGTAATGCCAGGGTACATCCAGAACAATGCTTCTTCTCTATCTTTCAGGAATTAACGTAAAGACATTATTTGTCCCTGCGGCACTAACTATATATTCCACGTTTCTCCATCCAGACGTTGTTGTTGTGAATAGACACAGTGATACATTTTTTTCTCTTCCCCACAGACACTATGTGCTGAAGATCTCAGACGACATCGGGAATTTCGGGGAAGTCCGTCTCCCTATTCTGGGATGTCTGGCCGTGTCCTGGGTGGTGGTCTTCCTCTGTCTCATCAGAGGAGTCAAGTCTTCAGGAAAGGTGAGGTGTCTTTCTCTCTCTCTCTCTTTCTCTCTCTCTTTCTCTCTCTCTCTCTTTCTCACTCTCTCACTCTCTCACTCTCTCTATCTCTCTCTCTCTCTCGCTCTCTCTCTCACCTCCAAATGTCATTGTTTGGGCCAGTGGTTTTTCCTGGTCAAATAACTTAGTCTACAGTCTGGAAGAACTCCTGGTCATGGTGTATAATTGACACACATTCAGGGATTTTCTCACTCGTTCTTCTCCTCTCGATGGTCCCCAGGTGGTGTACTTCACAGCTACGTTCCCCTACGTGGTGCTGACCATCCTGTTCATCAGAGGCATCACCCTGGAGGGAGCTGTCACCGGCATCAAGTACTATCTAACCCCACAGTGGCATAAGATCCTTGACGCTAAGGTGTGGTTAATCATATAGAAATAACATAGTTATAAGTCCTGGAATTCTTTGC
Source organism: Oncorhynchus masou masou (assembly GCF_036934945.1). Classification (NCBI taxonomy): domain Eukaryota; kingdom Metazoa; phylum Chordata; class Actinopteri; order Salmoniformes; family Salmonidae; genus Oncorhynchus; species Oncorhynchus masou. The sequence goes on along the minus strand of NC_088228.1, from coordinate 22,185,669 downwards.
CATTGCTGTAGTGAAGTACTACTTTCTATGAGTTGTAAACAGTTACTGTTTATTGCTCGTATAATAGCTCTGTAGCTCTTCATAGCGTAGGTTCATTGGCTTTCTCATAACACAGCTGTTGGAAGAGACTGCTTGATCAGATGTAATATGCCTCAGATATTAAATAAGGTTGTTCTTCAGTGGTTGTACTGAAACATGTTTGTCCGTCTGTCCAGGTGTGGGGAGACGCTGCCTCTCAGATCTTCTACTCTCTGGGCTGTGCATGGGGAGGGCTCATCACTATGGCCTCCTACAACAAGTTCCACAACAACTGCTACAGGTACTCTACTCTTCCTCTCCCCAGAAGTAGTGCACTATAAAGGGACTAAGGTACCATTTGGGACGCATATCCTGTCAGAGTTCAGGTCTTTTTCTGTGTCAAAAAGGGGCTTCGGTGGTGTGTGTAGCAGGGGGCGTGGCAGAGGGTGTAGCAATTACATAAAAAAAATTTAAAAAAAAAACATTTTAGAGGCCACCATCTTGGTGGTGTAGAGAAATTTGAGCATTTTTAAGCCAAATTCCTGCAATGATACACATTTCTCCATGGAGCTGAGTTTTAAAGCTAATTTCCTGGGATTTTATGCATTTTGCCATGGCTCATGCTGTGTTCTTTTGCTCACACATGATAGCAAAATGAATACTGCTTCTTTTCTCTCTGACTGTCTAGCTTTTATTTTGGTTGTTAGTTCTCAAAGATTATATTATTTATAAATATATAGGTCCATTATATTTTATACAAACTTTATATCTGTTTTAGTCATTTAAGTTTACATTTCAAGCGTTTTCCATCCCGAAAATGTATTTTTTTTAAACTGTTTGGATTCAGGCAACCGAAAAAATGCTTCGGCGGCCTGCCCAAGGATTACAATGGCAGACAAATCCCTGGAGTTGTGTAAGCGGTTACACTATTGCAGTTCTTCGTGCTCAGTTGGAGTGAATCAGGAGGGGTCTTTGTTGCCTCTCTGGGTGCGATCACGCTACAGTGTCAGCAGAGATGAACAGAAATTGTGCAGAATAGAGGAGGGCAGCTACAAATTGCAAGAATTGATGGAGTATGGTGTGATGATGTGGTGTATGGTGTGATGGTGTATGGTGTGATGGTGTATGGTGTGATGGTGTGTGGTGTTATGATGTGTGATAGTGTATGGTGTGTATGGTGTGTGGTGTGTATGGAGTATGGTGTGTGGTGTGTATGGAGTATGGTGTGATGGTGTGTGATGTATGGTATATATGGAGTATGGTGTGATGGTGTGTGATGGTGTGTGGTGTTATGGTGTGTGATGGTGTGATGGTGTGTGGTGTTATGGTGTGTGATGGTGTATGGTGTGATGGTGTGTATGGTGTGTGGTGTTATGGTGTGTGATGGTGTATGGTGTGTTTGGTGTGTATGGTGTGATGGTGTATGGTGTGTATGTAGTATGGTGTGATGGTGGGTACTGCATGCCACTGTACTGTAGGTGGAGGACAGAGGCATCACACTGAGAGAGTGAAGGAGACCAAAAGAATGACTGCTATTACGCCTGCGGTTGCATTGTTAACTTTGTAGTTTACGGTCGTCCAACTCAAATCTCCTGGAAACTGGAAGAGGTTTTCTCTTCTCTATAACACCACCATGTGGTTGAAGGGCAGAAGTGATGGACAGTATACTATACATCAGGGGTTCTTAAACTCTTTCAGCCTGGGACCCTAATTAGAAATACTGTGTTTTCCTGGGACCCAAGCTTAGGCAAATATGCAACTATAAATAAATATCAGCACATTTCATTGCCCTTATGCCTAAAACAAATGTAATACAGACATAAACAAAAAAACAATTAAATTAATTACCCATATAAATAGCTATTCATGTTTATTTAAAAAAAACACATATCTGTCTAGGTTGGAACTGTTGCAGTTAAAATACAATAAATAATTTTCATTCTGAACTGGAATAAATTGATTGATCACATCACACAGATGTAGACCAGAACACACACACAGTCCTAATGAGAGGTGTATAGCAGGCCAAAGTTTTCAACAAGCATGTCTATTCTGGGCTCAGTTTTTGACAGTGCAACACTGAGGTCATGCTCTGCATTGAGACTGTTTATGTTCTTTTTTTTAAAGTGTGCCAGAGTTGAGAACCCTGACGGACATAGGTATGTGGTGCCAAACTGGTTTAGAACATCTACTGCTTTCTCAGTCAGACAGGAGACTTCCTGCTGTATATAAGGAATCCAGAACAGTGTGTGTTTGCCCCAAAAAGTGTCTTGCTTCAATCAGTTTATTCCAGTTCAGAATAAAACATATTTATTGTATTTTAACACCAACAGTTCCAACCTGGACTTTCTACAGTAAGATGTACAGTAGGCCTGATCATTTCTACAGTAAGATGTACAGTAGGCCTGATCATTTCTACTGTAAGATGTACAGTAGGCCTGATAATTTCTACTGTAAGATGTACAGTAGACCTGATCATTTCTACTGTAAGATGTACAGTAGGCCTGATAATTTTTCATCTTCATCTGTATTTAGGGGTATCACTATCAATAATAGCTAGCTAGCTTGCTTTGGCTAACGTTAGCCATTAGCTGTGTACAAGGCCAGAGGATTATTTGAAATAGAAACTCACATCTACTACTATGAGAGATAGTAATGTTACTTTCTTATTTCTGCTTATCATCACCTGTTATAAAATGACAACAATGCCTTGCTGGTTGACTTACTTTTCCACTGTCGAAGCACAGTTTCCTGAAGCATTCTGCCCTGTTCTGAAAGAACTCCCTGGGTTTACCGTCATGCTGTGGATGTTTGGTGTCGTTTAATTCATTTGTTTGTTTTGAGAGACTTATTACTAAACACTTCCCTATACGAAACACATTGTGGGCGCTCCTAGTTATTTCTCAAACGTTTGTATGGAAGAGAGCGAAACTCATCGCTGTTTTTGCATTCCATGACTATTGAGTTCAGTCAGTCCATTTGATGCCAGCGGTGAGGGATGGCGAGTGGGATTGACAAGTCAGTGGCTAACATATGGGATCAATATCATGCCAAATGTATTCACAAATGTAAATCACCAATCCACAAATGTAAATCACTTTCCACAAATGTAAATAATCAATCCACAAATGTAAATCACTTTGATTTACATTTGTGGATTGGTGATTTACATTTGTGAATACATTTGGCATGATATTGATCCCATACTAACGGCGCATCTGCTGCTGAACAACAGCGCTGCAGCGTGTGGGTCGCGGAGTGGTCTTCATGAAAATTGCAGAAAAAATATCTGGTACATCGCGAAGCACACTGGCATCTCCCTCTCCCACTCTGCCAGCTGCTAAACTGAGCAGAGACCGCTGCTAAGCAGAGAGCCCACTGAACAGAGAGCTCAGGTGCACTTGACCAAATCAATTCCAGTAATTCATGAAATAATTATACATTTACTCTGACAATTCGCGACCCACCATTAACAGGAAGTGGGTCGCCACCCATTAAAATTGGCTGCAAATCAATGATAGAGTAGGAAGTACTGTAACTAACAAACCCACCAGCTGTAAGCAGGAAACATATTTCTCACATCTCTTTCTCTCTCTTCAGTATTTATCACTATTTGATATTATGCAATTAAGATGTAGACTGTTTAATATGAATTTGAACTGGAAATACAGTGGGGCAAAAAAGTATTTTGTCAGCCACCAATTGTGCAAGTTCTCCCACTTAAAAAGATGAGAGGCCTGTAATTTTCATCATGGGTACACTTCAACTATGACTGACAAAATTAGAAAAAAAAATCCAGAAAATCACATTGTAGGATTTTTAATGAATTTATTTGCAAATTATGGTGGAAAATAAGTATTTGGTTAATAACAAAAGTTTATCTCAAAACTTTGTTATATACCCTTTGTTGGCAATGACAGAGGTCAAACATTTTCTGTAAGTCTTCACAAGGTTTTCACATACTGTTGCTGGTATTTTGGCCCATTCCTCCATGCAGATCTCCTCTAGAGCAGTGATGTTTTGGGGCTGTTGCTGGGCAACACAGACTTTCAACTCCCTCCAAAGATTTTCTATGGGGTTGAGATCTGGAGACTGGCTAGGCCACTCCAGGACCTTGAAATGCTTCTTACGAAGCCACTCCTTCGTTGCCCGGGCAGTGTGTTTGGGATCATTGTCATGCTGAAAGACCCAGCCACGTTTCATCTTCAATGTCCTTGCTGATGGAAGGAGATTTTCACTCAAAATCTCACGATACATGGCCCCATTCATTCTTTCCTTTACACGGATCAGTCGTCCTGGTCCCTTTGCAGAAAAACAGCCTCAAAGCATGATGTTTCCACCCCCATGCTTCACAGTAGTTATGGTGTTCTTTGGATGCAACTCAGCATTCTTTGTCCTCCAAACACGACAAGTTGAGTTTTTCCCAAATGTTATATTTTGGTTTCATCTGACCATATGACATTCTCCCAATCTTCTTCTGGATCATCCAAATGCTCTCTAGCAAACTTCAGACGGTCCTGGACATGTACTGGCTTAAGCAGGGGGACACGTCTGGCACTGCAGGATTTGAGTCCCTGGTTGCGTAGTGTGTTACTGATGGTAGGCTTTGTTACTTTGGTCCCAGCTCTCTGCAGGTCATTCACTAGGACCCCCCGTGTGGTTCTGGGATTTTTGCTCACCGTTCTTGTGATCATTTTGACCCCACGGGGTGAGATCTTGTGTGGAGCCCCAGATCGAGGGAGATAATCAGTGGTCTTGTATGTCTTCCATTTCCTAATAATTGCTCCCGCAGTTGATTTCTTCAAACCAAGCTGCTTACCTATTGCAGATTCAGTCTTCCCAGCCTGGTGCAGGTCTACAATTTTGTTTCTGGTGTCATTTGCAGCTCTTTGGTCTTGGCCATATTGGAGTTTGGAGTGTGACTGTTTGAGGTTGTGGACAGGTGTCTTTTATACTGATAGCAAGTTCAAACAGGTGCCATTAATACAGATAACGAGTGGAGGACAGAGGAGCCTCTTAAAGAAGAAGTTACAGGTCTGTGAGAGCCAGAAATCTTGCTTGTTTGTAGGTGACCAAATACTTATTTTCCACCATAATCTGCAAATAAATTAATTAAAAATCCTACAATGTGATTTTCTGGAATTTTTTTTCTCATTTTGTCTGTCATAGTTGAAGTGTACCTATGATGAAAATTACAGGCCTCTCTCATCTTTTTAAGTGGGAGAACTTGCACAATTGGTGGCTGACTAAATACTTTTTTGCCCCACTGATGGTATGAGGGTAAAAGTCACCGATTGCATCTTAGTGGACCGATACAACGTAATGCTGGTTAATGTAATATACAGTGCCTTGCGAAAGTATTCGGCCCCCTTGAACTTTGCGACCTTTTGCCACGTCAGGCATAAAGATATAAAACTGTATTTTTTTGTGAAGAATCAACAACAAGTGGGACACAATCATGAAGTGGAACGACATTTATTGGATATTTCAAACTTTTTTAACAAATCAAAAACTGAAAAATTGGGCATGCAAAATTATTCAAGGGGGCCGAATACTTTCGCAATGCACTGTACTAATAACCTTCTCTTCCTGTTTTCTCTCCTTTGATTGGTTACCCATACAGGGACAGCATCATCATCAGCATCACCAACTGTGCAACCAGCGTGTATGCAGGCTTCGTCATCTTCTCCATCCTAGGCTTCATGGCCCACCACCTGAACGTGGATGTATCTGAGGTGGCCGACCACGGCCCCGGCCTGGCCTTCGTGGCCTACCCAGAGGCCCTCACTCTGCTGCCCATCTCCCCCCTCTGGTCCCTGCTCTTCTTCTTCATGCTCATCCTGCTGGGCCTGGGGACGCAGGTGAGTCTGTCAACCACCATGATATCCTGGTTTTGTCCTAAATGGCACCCTATTACCGTTTGGCTCTGGTCAATAGTAGTGCACTATGTATGGAATAGGGTAACACTGTTTATTCTCTCTGACATCATTGCATGCATGTCTAGGATCAAAAGGCTCCTCAACAGCTTCTACCCCCAAGCCATAAGACTGCTGAACAATTAATAACATCGCCACCGGATCATTTACATTGAACCCCATCCCTTTTGTACACTGCTGCTAATCACTGCTGAGTGTTGACCTGTCAGTGTGTGTCCCGGTGTGCAGTTCTGCCTGCTGGAGACCCTGGTAACGGCCATCGTGGATGAGATCGGTACTGACTGGATCATTAGGAACAAAACGGTGGTCACAGGGGGAGTGGCTATAGTGGGCTTCCTGTTGGGGGTGCCGCTCACCACACAGGTAATGGACTGGAGGTGTTTACACACACACACACACACACACTCACGCACTCACACACACACACACACAATCACACACACACACCCATACACGCAAACATACACATGCATGTGTACACACACATAAACACACACTTAATTATCCAGGCACAAATGTTCAGGATGTATACTGATGTTGCGTTCTCTGCCTGTGCTCTCATGTATCTAGGCTGGGATCTACTGGCTACTGCTCATGGATAACTACGCTGCTAGTTTCTCTCTGGTTATCATCTCCTGCATCATGTGCATCTGCATCATGTACGTCTATGGTGAGTCCAACTGTCTTTCCTCGATTATAAATGCCTATCGTCCACAATGCTCTGCCAACGTTCTTGGTGAAAGCTAATCAAACTGACTGTAATGGAATGACTGACAACATGCTGTACTGTTTGTGTTCAGGACACAAGAAATACTTCAAGGACGTTGAGATGATGCTGGGCTTCCCCCCTCCCATCTTCTTCCGCGTCTGCTGGAGATTTGTATCACCCATCATCATATCTGTAAGATAGTAGCTACCACCCAGTGCCTCCTTGTTGACATGTTTTAGAGGCTTGACCTGTTCTGCATTCCATTCCACGTGTCTAATCCTCGCTAATCTGTGTTGTTCAACCACACCTGTCATGCAAAACACCTGCCAGAATACCATGAGACACACACAAGTGATCGATGAAGATATGTACTGTATGAGGATTGAAATAGGGTATATTCTGTTAAATGAAATGACTTGACCCCGGTGACCCCTCTCCTCTCTTTGCATTTGCAGTTCATCTTGATCTTCACAGTGATCCAGTACAAGCCCATCACTTACAATGACTACGTGTACCCCGGCTGGTCCCTAGCCATCGGCTTCCTTATGGCCATGTCCTCCGTCACATGTATACCCATCTATGCTCTCTACAAGATCTCCAAGTCTGAGGGAACAACATTTTTGGAGGTAAAATCCACAGGATCTCTGTTTAGAGCTTTGTCTGTCTTTAGTATTGGAAGCAGATGTTGTTCGCACTAGTAGTGGAAGTGTTTTAGTGTTTTCTGTTGAATGGCACATGTTGCCGAAGGTCTTTGAACTGAAAGAAATGACGGATTTTGTGTTATGTTATTCCAGAACTTTCTCACCAACTTTACCTGCCTCTAATTAGCAATAAATAATAAACCTGTGTCCCTCCCATCACATTGACCTCTGAACCTTTACCCCTTACAGCGGTTGAAGAATTCCTGCAAGGCGGACATAAAGTGGGGCCCGGCCCTGAGTGAGCACCGGATAGGCCACTATGCCACCCCAGTCTCAGAGGCAGAAGTGGAGGCGCGTCCCCTGAAAGAGGAGCTGAAGGAGAAGGAGGATGAGAAGAGGGATGAGATCAGCCTCACCATCCAGGGCAGCAACGGCTCCACAGCACACAACACTACCCCCAGCGCATAGAGGCCCCCCCTGGGCCAGCTCCAGCCCCCTCCCAACCACCCCTCACCCGTTCCCACCGCACTGTGGGGAAAACCCGCTCGCTGGAGACCTTTACATATTGTAAGGGCTTATTATTTCTAACCTCTAGAGAAATTGGTCATCATCCAAAAGAATTTTATTTCTTGTTTCAACATCATTTCACAATGCAGTTTCTTGTAAACACGTTATTTGTTTTCTTCTTCATATTATGCAGGAGTTGAAGTAGAGATGCACACTGTAAAGAAATCCACTCGGAATTGGCAACTTTTCTAGCGACAGTGCTGGCGGTTTTAAAGCTGGAGACCAAATGTTCTTTTGGTCAGTGTAGACACATGGCACCACTAGGGACTGATCCTTCCCTTCTGTTGTTTTCTCTACGGTATAGCTTTAGGCTCTCAGTACCCTCTAATACATGATAGTCTCCACTACTCAGACTGTTACGTATGCTGCTTTAGGGTTACCCAGAACAACTCATATTGGAGTAAGCCAGTGGCTATTTAGCTACTCCGAAATATTTTATTTGAACAACACATTAAAGCCATTTTACTTCCAATGTTGTAAACAACTAACATACATTACAGCACCAACTCCCCAAACACACACAGTGTTGGTCTCCAGCTTTCTGAACACCTACCCTGACTGACGCCCATGATTTCCCCATGCCCATTCTCAGGGTCCCAAAATGATTTACTACTTACTGACCAAGTTCAATACCCGAGTACATTTTATTTGATTATGGTAGGCTTTACATAAAAGAGGGAGCTAAGAAAAAGACAACCATAACATGTTCACACACAAAAACAAATGGGTGGATGGATGCAACTGAGTACAATAAAGTGCCATCTCTCTTTTAGTCTTCCAGGTATTTCCGTGGGAAATGCATCTCAAGATGTGGCATCTCACTTGTGAAGGGAACGTTTAATTGACGACAGAAGCAGCTACAGATGTAGGCTCTTAATTTGACCCGTTTTTTTTAACACCAGGAAAATAATCATGCCACAACAGAGTGATCAAATGAAGGTCCTACATCTGTAGCATAACAAGGAGGGAGGACACAGTGGTGTTGCGTCATAGCCTCTGTTACTCACAAGTAGGATTTGCTCCAACAAGGCATGGTTACCAAAAACATGTTAAACATGCATGAACTTTAATATCTCGGTGGCATAGCTGGAGTATGTGTCTTTGTTAACTTTTTCAAAACTGAGAGACTTGCATCAGCAGGTGTCTTTGCAGAGGAAAATATGTGTATTTACAGGCGTTTTAAAGCTCTGAGCCAAGTAGTGATGTGATTGGATGTGGTAACAGGAAGGAGAGAAGCCATCGGTTGGCCTGGAGATGGAGTTTGTCTCCACAAGATAAAAAAATATATATAATCAGTTACTGAATTATGTAGTTTATATGTAGTTGTATCGTTCTGTCAATAGAATTATCTTATTTTATCTTTCATTATTGTAAAGTAACATAGTAAATAATTATAAGGAAGACATGTTTATTTTGTAAAGAAGCTACAGTATCTTAAGAAATAACAGTAATGTTTACCATTCCTCATCCATGACTTGATTTTTATTGGTAATTGATTTATTTTAGGGGGTTGGAGTGGGAGGGAGATGTATTTCAGTCACTTTGTGGCAGGATGCTGTGGGGTTGTGCTCGCACAGATAGCTGGAATTGACAATTGTCAAGAAGTCCCAATTCTCTATCCAATTCAATGCATTCGTCTCTGCTCTGTTACGTTGCATCTGTGTTGTATTGAGGCAGAGACCTGTCTGGTAACATTGTGAATCCACTGGGTCCTTGCCTGGCCTGCACTGATGGAGAGAGGTAGTCTGGAAATGCAGCTGCTTAAGTGCTAGAGCATCGCATCTTAGTGAAACTTCAGATGTTTTATTTCTTCTTTAACCAGTACATCACTGAATATAATATTCAACATCTTTGTCAGACTGCATAAATCCAGTTTCTGCTGTCGAATATATGACTGAGTTGTTCTCCTTCCATTTTACTTCAGTTTCTCTGTGTTAAAAGTGTCATGACAGTTAGTTATCCAGACACTCAGGGGAGTAGGTAGTTACTTAGTGGTGAAAGTATTTGGTTATTTGGTTCCGATTGGCCTCTTATTGCCTATGTAGGGCACTAGGGCTCTGGTCAAAAGTAGTGCACTATAAAGGGAATAGGGTGCCATTTGGGACGTACCGAAACTCGTTGGTTATTTGAACTAACACAAAAAGCACACCAGTAGGTTAGATGCAGCCCAACAGACTCAAGCTTTACTTCAGATGACAACAGACTAGTGTGTTCTCCTTTGATGCTGACAGAAGCACAGTACGGCCACACCAATCAACCTGTTCTAAAGCAGAGTAGGAGTGGCCCTGGAATAGCACAGGATATTAATAATGATGATGGTTTTAACTGATGTGTTCTATACACTGTGGATACATATCATTTTGGTAATAAGGAGTTTACAGCAGGTGTAAATGGTTGAGCTAAAGTGGGTTAGTATATAATGGCCCCGATGACAGGATTTGATAACAGAATGAAATGGTGTATGATTATTCTAGACATGCCGGCTCAGGTCAGGTTGCCTCTGGATGCTTCCAGGGAGTCCTCTAGGACTTTTATTTCTTCTTTCTCCTGTTACTGTTAAACTGTTGACTTGTAGTCCTCTTATTTATTAGCTACAGTAGCTAGTAAGTTAAGGATAACCACCATGCTATTGCAACCGTTTGGTCTCTGCTGTCCACCGAACTCTTCCTCTATCAGATACTTGTACAGTCGTGTAAAAACTGGTGTTTGTGTGTTTATTTGTTTTTATTTGGGGGTAGGCAGGATTTTTTTCTTGTAGTAAAAGTAGCCGATGTTAAGTGTAATATGTATTTGTGTGTAGTCGATACCTTACTACTGAGGACTGTTCTTAGGTCAGGATAGTGTCAGTATTGATGTCATGTAATTCTAATCAATCAGTAACTATCAATTTTGTCATGTAACAAAACACAATCTACCTTTTAAGAGATCTTTTGTTTGTTTTTTACTAAAAAATATATATATTTTATTGTCACAAGTGAATCATCCATGTTCAGTGACACTACCTTTATCGTGTTCTAAAAGCCAGCTGATATCAAAAGTATTGCCAAACAAAAGCTTGGGTTGAAACTTGAAATTTGCATTTTACAGTATGTTCTGTTGGAGGTACATGACGGTTGGGGAAAGTATATAATAACAGTATTAATCCATTTTACATAGTAATAATGCCAATAGTATTAAGCCAACACCGTGGTACTATACTGCAGCGACATCCGGTTACAATGTAGTGACTGTTCTGTAAATTCCGTTGTGTAAAGAGACTGGCCTTTTCAATTTGATGGGGTATTTCACATGTGCATATAAGGCAAACAAAAGATTACAGAAATCAAACGCCAAAATCGGTAACATTATAACTGCAATAAATATGACATTAGATCAAAAGATCAATGTATTGGGGAAGTGTTTTAGAATGTAAACTAATTGGACAATAAGGAATGGGTTCAACCAAATGTCTCATATCCAGAGTAAGAATCTTATCTTATTCTTCCCTTTTTGCACTGGGATTATTATTTGATGAACTTGGCATCTGGTGAGATCTTTCCTTCAAAATTAATATAAGCAGGTAGTGAAAAATGTACACTCAAGGACACATTAGATGAATATTCATATTTTTTGGACATTTGTTATTCATCTCATTTAGAAATCGTTGTTGTAAGTCATCTATATATGGGATGTAAGAAATGAATACGTTACCAGTTCTGAAAACTGATACTCGGCCTCTGCTGTACTAAAACTGTGATTTATCTACTCTGGTTTTCTACGATCACCGAGGAGATCTCTTGAATTTCTAACTCATAAACATGTTTTTACACGTTTTTTTTTTCAGCACTTTAAATCAAGTCATTTGTGTTTATAACATATTTAACAATACAAAGTTCCATATTGAAATAAGGCCTTTACAGTGGTCTGCACAAGCTGCTGTGTCAACATGTCAGCAGAGAAGACACAATGTTATGCCGATGTCAATTCTATCACAGTGGAGAATAAAGCACAAATGAAATGAACACAGTACTGGTACTTTCTCATATATATCTAACCATGTCTCTTGAACCTTAGGGCCAAAATCCATTGAATTGTCTTAGTCATGTCAGCTGTATATCGTAAACTGTGCCATTACAAATGGTAAATAAAATCTATTTTAAAGATCACTCAAGTGTGGTTCATGTCCCATTTGTGTTTTGTCTTTCTGGACAGGCTTTTGTTAGATGGGAGAAAGTAGATTGTTAATAAACCATGTATTACAGGCATATGAACATGTATTACAGGCATATGAACATGTATTACAGGCATATGAACATGTATTACAGGCATATGAACATGTATTACAGGCATATGAACATGTATTTATCCAAATACAGTCCCATTTATTTACTTCAAAATACATTCAATAAATGGTTCAATTAGGTAGATCAAATTTGACACATTTCGAAAGCATCCAACCATATTTTTGTCATGTGTTCACTTTCAGGTCTTCTATCAGTCTCTAGAAAAGGACAATATAACATCCCTGTGTCTCTTGGCTCATTGTGAAAGACTAGGGTTACTGTATTACTTCATATTAAAGTGATTACGACATCCCTTTTACAAGTATGAGTATTATTGACCTCTGATGAGAGACTTGTCTCCTTTTAGGACCAGACTGCAGGTAGAACATACATGACAGTATCAGAGATTCACTATCCTCTTATTCTGTAGTAAAGAGTTCAGTTTACGAGGAGCTAACCAGACTGTCCCCCTGCTGCGGCAGACACAGGTGCCCGGCCCCACTCGGCCCTCTGCTGGCTGGCCTCTGCACTGCGGGGGGAGCAGGGTGGAACATGCTTACAGGGCTCATCTGCTCACAGCTCCCTTTACTCCCCGGAGGCTGTGTGGAGGTGCCTAGAGGACTGTGTCCACCAGGGAACAACAAGGGGCAGCTGTTCACTGAGTCTGACCATGAGTCATCATGTCTTTGAGCTCTCACAGTCACAGGCTGACCACTAGGCCTGCAAGTTCTGCCCTTTATTCTCTGTTCTGAGGCAGGGTTGAGGTAGGATCCATGGGTGGTTACAGTACTAGCAGAGGGGACCAGGGGCGGTAGGTAGCTGTCCCTGGCTTGAGCGGTGGTGATGGGTTCTCTGTTGCAGGGGTGGGAAGCCGCAGAGCTCTGGCTGTGAGTCCTTGGATGTTGTTGTTCAGAGGGCTGGATACTCTGGTGTTGGGAGAGCTGCCTCTCATCCTGTCTAAGGGAGGAGTCCTCCTTACTAGATGTACTACTAGTGGTGGACTGGGCCTGGTATGTGGAGGATGCAGTCTGGGGGCCACCACAGGGGTCAAGTGTCTCTGTGTCTCATCCGCAGACAAACCTGTCCATCCAATCGACCTGGGAATAACAACATTGCCATTAACACCATTCATGACAGCAAAGATCAACTAGGTTGCAATTAGCTACCGTAAATACTTTCACCAGATACTGTAAGTGATGACCTTGGGCTAGATTCTATCAGATCCGCGCTAGCCGACACCCGCATAGAGGTTGTTTTGATGGTGTCGGAGGTTGTTTTGATGGTGTCAGAGCGCTCAAATCCACAAGTGGCTCCCAGCATTATACCTAAAGCGGACATTGCCATTGGCTGCACAGAGTCGCATTATTAGAAATCCCATGCAGCATTGTTAACAAATTCAAACATTGGAATGTGAGACGTAATCTACTCCTCAATTAGGCTGATAGAAATCCTAATTATTTTGATGAATGATATTCAATTTGAGCGTCATTATCTTTATTAACAGTTGATGTCAGAAGTTTACATACATTTAGGTTGGAGTCATTAAAACTCATTTTTCAACCACTCCACAAATTTCTTGAAACAAACTATAGTTTTGGCAAGTCGGTTAAGAAATCTACTTTGTGCATGAAACAAGTAATTTTTTCAATAATTGTCTACAGACAGATTATTTCACTTATAATTCACTGTATCACAACTCCAGTGGGTCAGAAGTTTACATTCACTAAGTTGACTGTGCCTTTAAACAGCTTGAAAATTCCAGAAAATTATGTAATGGCTTTAGAAGCTTCCGACAGGCTAATTGACATCATTTCAGTCAATTGGATGTGTACCTGTGGATGTATTTCAAGGCCAACTTTCAAACTCAGTGCCTCGATCACTTCATGGGAAAATCAAAGGAAATCAGCCAACACCTCAGAAAATAAATTGTAGACCTCCACAAGTCTGGTTCATCCTTGGGAGCCATTTTCAAATGCCTAAAGGAACCTCGTTCATCTGTACAAACAATAGTATGCAAGTATAAGCACCATGGGACCACGCAGCCGTCATACCGCTCAGGAAGGAGATGCATTCTGTCTCCTAGAGATGAACGTACTTTGGTGCGAAAAGTGAAAATCAATCCCAAAGGACCTTGTAAAGATGCTGGAGGAAACAGGTACAAAAGTATCTGTATCCACAGTAAAACGGGTCCTATATCGACATAACCTGAAAGGCTGCTCAGCAAGGAAGAAGCCACTGCTCCAAAACCGCCATAAAAAAGCCAGACTACGGTTTACAACTGCACAGGGGGACAAAGATCGTACTTTTTGGAGAAATGTCCTCTGGTCTGATGAAACAAAAATAGAACTGTTTGACCATCGTTATGTTTGGAGGAAAAAGGGGGAGGCTTGCAAGCATCCCAACCGTGAAGCACAGGGGTGGCAGCATCATGTTGTGGGGGTGCTTTGCTGCAGGAGGGACTGGTGTACTTCACAAAATAAATGGCATAATGAGGATGGAAGATTATTGAAGCAATATCTCAAGACATCAGTCAGGAATTTAAAGCTTGGTCGCAAATAGGTCTTCCAAATGGACAATGACCCTAAGCATACTTCTAAAGTTGTGGCAAAATGGCTTAAGGACAACAAAGTCAAGGTATTGGAGCGGCCATCACAAAGCCCTGACCTCAATCCTATAGATAATGTGTGGGCAGAACTGAAAAGGCGTGTGTGAGCGAGGAGGCCTACAAACCTGACTCAGTAACACCAGCTCTGTCAGGAGGAATGGGCCAAAATTCACCCAACTTATTGTGGGAAGCTTGTGGAAGTCTACCCGAAACGTTTGATCCAAGTTAAACAATTTAAAGGCAATGCTACCAAATACTAAATGAGTGTATGTAAACTTCTGACCCACTGGGAATGTGATGAAAGAAATAAAAGCTGAAATAAATAATCCTCTCTACTATTATTCTGACATTTCACATTCTTAAAATAAAGTGGGGATCCTAACTAACCTAAGATAGAGAATTTTTACTAGGATTAAATGTCAGGAATTGTGAAAAACTGAGTTTAAATGTATTTGGCTAAGGTGTATGTAAACTTCCGACTTCAACTGTATATAGACTACACTTTCTCATTCTAAACTTTTAACACGAGTGGGATGGGTGTGGCTTCAAGACAATGACTGCAAGAGGAGCTGCTCACCAATTTGACGACTCCCAACGCAGTTTCCTAACTCCGAACCCACCAAAACATCAGCTTTGCGGGTGTCGGCTATCGCTGGTTAGTGCTTGATCTGAATGAATTTAGGTCCTTGTCTGGGAAGTATGCATGTTACCCTAATCAGTGACATGCCTTGGGCTTGACAGCAGAAAGCCCCTGAAAGCCTGTAAATCCATAGAAGTGGTAAAACAGGTATTTTGGATCTGTTGGAAAGGAGAGTATAGAGCAGACTTGAGAGGCCAATCCGGATCTGCTCTGCAGGCTTGTTTCCACAGGGGAGGAGGGACAGTAGGTGAGGCTGAGGCTCTGCTTCTTCAGATCCAACTGGATGGCTCTCCTCTCCTCCTTCAGCTCTGAAAATCGACCAACACCAGGAGAAAATCACTCACATTTCTACCATTCTATTCTGCGGCAGTCAGACAGATTGGAAATGGTGAGAAGACTGACAGCCTGGTAGCACCAGGATCCAAAGCCCAAGATAACGGAACATTGAGAGGTTACACCTGTTGACAGAGTGATGGAGTTCAATTGCCGTTCTAAAGTGACATCTATTAACCATCATCTTTTTCACCCAATTATTTGTGTGCAATGTTTTTCAATATTTGTAGCAGATGAGAAATTGACAACACTGGAAAAAGGGAGAAGTAAAAAGTATTTTTGCAACAATAAACCACTAGATGGTAGTGAGGATCAATTGATCTGATTTTGTTCCAAATAAAGGAGAACATGTCAGTCATTTATGTCAGGTCAATACAAGAAGAAAGAAAAGCAACCAACTGTGTTTTTTAGGAAGTTTTTTTGGTAAGTGTTTTTTTAGGAAGTGTTCATTGAATAAATGTGTGTCGTTCTGTCCTTGTTATTTGTCTATTAATGTTCTGTATTATATAACGTTGTGTTTTGTGTGGACCCCATGAAGAGTAACTGCTGCTTTAGCAGTAGCTAATGGGGTTCCTAATAAAATACTAACGTCAAAAGACTTAGGACACATGTTACCAATTTATTTGCCTGGTTACAGACTCCTTGCTCCGGCCAAACGCCACGCCCACGGACATTAGTTTCTTCTCTGCAATGAGTCTGAATCTGAGTAACTCCTGACCCTTCACCGAATGCGAACCCGTTCGGGGCCGTCTGATTGGTCCAGAAACTGATGGGTTGGGCCAGAGCCAGAACACACGTGGGTAAAGTGGTGGTTTGAAAATGGATCATTGGCTTTGATACTCCTATTGGTTAGAGACGATCCAATCACTAATGACTTTGTTTTGTACAACACCCCTCGTGCCCCTCGCCACCACAAACGGCTTCAATGATGGCAGTCTCAGACTAAAGTATGTAGCAAACAGATCAGCGAAATAATTTAGTGTGAGTCGTCAGGCTACCAATTTATACCTCTAAAGGGAGCGATAGTCATTGTCAGTGCAGTGTAGTTCACAGGTTACTGAAGACACCAGAACTCATGAAACCATTATGGATCAGAGTACAGTCACCACTATTGACTCTGAGCTCTGATGTTCAGCTGGCTCAATACAGATCAGTTATGTGGACCAGGAAAGTATATTACTGTTAGGTTGCAAAATGCTTTCCCAAAATGTCCAGGTTTTTCAGAAATCCCAGTTCGATGATTCCGGAATTTTCTTGCTTTTTACATCTTGATTCCAGGAATGTTCCAACCAGGATTTTGGGAAAATCTGGGAATGCTGGTAAAGGTATAGTAATTTTCCCACCCTAATACTGTATGACTGTACTGTAACTGTATCACCCACCTGTTACAGTTGGCTCTGGAGCCTCAGTGACATCACACTGTGTCCGGTTTTCCTGTTCTACACTCTCCTGCAAGAAGCGAATCACAGACAAGACAAAACACCACAGAACAGGTCAACTACCGGAGCCAGCTACTGGTGAGTTGGAGTCATGTACCCCAACGACACAGCTGACAAATGAGAAATAAGGAAGATGGTGGGAGACGGGGGGGGGGGTGTTAAGACGTGAGCGACGAAACGATTCAGCAGCAGCAGTGTTCGTTCCATGCGGATTTGGACTCTCTTTTTACATCTATATCCAGACTCAGGACATAAACCACAGCTCCAACCACCAGGCTCTTTTCTCCGCTGGCAGCCGGGTCATATCTGTCCTGGTTTTCCAATACCACTGGTAATGGATGATCATTAGCTAGGAGTCCCACCCACCCACCCACAAGTCCTGCTATTTGCTTTGAGGTATTTACGTTACGTCTCACTGTCTGCCACTGGCATACCACGGAGCTATGCCTCGTCTCGACTCCCCACTGTGTAGCTAACGGAGGGGTGCCGAGTGCCTAGTGCCGCCAGCTGATCGTCTTGGTTTTTTGAAATGCAAACAAACAGAAGTGGAGAGTGATCTAGTTACAGAGGAGGGTATTAATTTTAGATGTGAGGTCTGACTGATGGAAGGGTGGTTAGACTATCCTGGCGCAGGCTGCTACCAAGGGAGACGGAATACCAGACTGGTTCTGCATCCCTAATGGCACTCTTTTCCCTATGTAGTGCACTACTTTTGACCAGGGCCTATTGGGGGAATAGGGTGATATTTGTGATGGGGACTGGGAGCTACACAGCCCACTGCTTCTCAATGGAGTGTTGACTCAAAACCCAAACTTTGCTTCGCAGAAACGGCTGCCCTTTTACTCTGAAAATAAAACAGCCTATTTTTTCACTGTGGTGCAGTGGTAAAATGATAACTCTCCACACCTCCTTCTCAGTCTATTCTTTCTCCTACTTAAAGCAGTGTTATATGGGCTCTATTTGGGACCATGCCTACTAGTCTACAAACTTCCAAAGCTTGACAATAATGAGATATTGCGGTAATTTAGTCATTACCGTGGACTGCCTGACTGCTAAAATTGCCGATTCCTTTCCTGGTCCACGATCAAGTCTATCAATTAATTCCAACAACCCCAGCCAAAATGTATCAGCCAAAATGTATTTTGACTAAACTTGCCATAGATATCCGGCATTTACAAAATTACACTGATTGGCCAAATGGCAAACTTTGAAAGGTCACACCTCTCACCCCGTTTCACCTAAAGTCATGAAATTCAGTGAATACTGTAGGTCCCTCACCTCATAAGGAACCCATTTGCGTCAGGGACCCATAAATTCTGCCATGATGGATTTTCCGCCATTTTGAATTTTCTGAAGAACACTTAAAAAGCTACTTTTCTGACATCGGATGACCAATCTGCACAAAACTTGATTTGTGATAGCTATGGACAAAGGTCCTCAGAGGTCCAGCGCAATATTTTCCAGACTAGTACATAAAACAATATGGCTGCTATTGACCATGAACATTCACGTGGGCGTGGTCTGGCACATAAATGCATATAAATCAGTCCAGGATATTTGTATTCTAACAAAGTTCAGTAAACATGTTGCAAACACAGTCAAGACTCAACATATGCAAGAACATTTATATTGGATGCGCTGTAGTAATCACATGTGATATCTCTCCCTCTCTGGCGCTTCAGGGCGCCAGGCTACTCTTCATTACGCACACCTGTCACCATCATTACGCGCAGCTGCGCAATATTGGATTCACCTGGACTCCATTACTTTGTTGATTACACCCTCTATTTCAGTCTGCTCCTCAGTTTGTTCCCTGTGTCAGCATTGATGCCATTATTTTTCCCCTGTCCAGATGCTATTCCTGTTTCATGTCTGTTATTTATTAAATGTTTATTAAATTCCCTGTACCTGCTTCTCATCTCCAGCGTCAATCCTCACATATGTGTCTTGCCATAGAGATGCATAATTTACAAAATTACACAGATTGGCCCAAGGGTGGGTGCTGTATCATTCGTGGGGGATGACATGTTTACTTTTACCTTGTTATTTTCCTGTATTTCAGTCTATAATTATCTGCTGTAACGAAGTACTGATGTTCCTACCTTTGACCTGTTTAACTGACAGTATCAAACGTCTGCCAGTGTTGAATGTGATGGTTAAAGTTTGACGCCAGACTGAGCTGAGGTCACACTGATAATGTCTCTGTGACACTATGTGATTCTATAGCAGCTGAGGTTGTGACTTCCTACAAGTCTCTTGGGATGGCGTTTACAGAAAATTCAGTGCTATGTGATTAATATAGAAGGGCCTTCTCAGAGGAGGCCTTTAGACATTTTCTTTGCTGAATTCTTGTAATAAACCAGATGGATTTTTGATTGATATTATCACCTGAAAATCTCCTTTACACTGGCTAAGCATTTTGCTTCTGTTCATTATGCCTTTGAATTGCACTTTACATACTACAAAAATGCTAGTAGCAGAAACAGAAACATCCCTAACAGACACGGTGCAATCCCATCCTAGTCCCTACATCTCAGGAGACGCGGGTTGGAGATGTGTGACACGGCACATAAAAAGATCAAAATCAAATCACATTTATTTGTCACATACACATGGTTAGCAGATGTTAATGTGAGTGTAGCGAAATGCTTGTGCTTCTAGTTCCGACAATGCAGTAATAACCAACGAGTAATCTAACTAACAATTCCAAAACTACTACCTTATACACACAAGATATATGAATCAGTGATGGTACAGAGCAGCATAGGCAAGATGCAGTAGATGTATCGAGTACAGTATATACATATGAGATGAGTAATGTAGGGTATGTAAACAAAGTGGCATAGTTTAAAGTGGCTAGTGATACATGTATTACATAAGGATGCAGTAGATGATATAGAGTACAGTATATACGTATACATATGAGATTAATAATGTAGGGTATGTAAACATTATATTAAGTAGCATTGTTTAAAGTGGCTAGTGATATATTTTACATCAATTCCCATCAATTCCCATTATTAAAGTGGCTGGAGTTGAGTCAGTGTGTTGGCAGCAGCCACTCAATGTTAGTGGTGGCTGTTTAACAGTCTGATGGCCTTGAGATAGAAGCTGTTTTTCAGTCTCTCGGTCCCAGCTTTGATGCACCTGTACTGACCTCGCCTTCTGGCGGGGTGAACAGGCAGTGGCTCGGGTGGTTATTGACCTTGATGGTCTTTATGGCCTTCCTGTGACATCGGGTGGTGTAGGTGTCCTGGAGGGCAGGTAGTTTGCCCCTGGTGATGCGTTGTGCAGACCTCAATACCCTCTGGAGAGCCTTACGGTTGTGGGCGGAGCAGTTGCCGTACCAGGCGGTGATACAGCCCGACAGGATGCTCTCGATTGTGCCTCTGTAGAAGTTTGTGAGTGCTTTTTGGTGACAAGCCGAATTTCTTCAGCCTCCTGAGGTTGAAGAGGCGCTGCTGCGCCTTCTTCACGATGCTGTCTGTGTGGGTGTGGGTGGACCAATTCAGTTTGTCTGTGATGTGTATGCCGAGGAACTTAAAACTTACTGGCTTCCCCATCTGTTGGGCAGGGAACACCTACATCTGGTGTTCCGTTCTCTCTCCTTCAGTGCCAGAGGAGCAGGACAGAGGGGCAGCCAGCCCAGCACCAGAGTATAGAGACTAGACTACTCAGTACAGTAGGAACTTGGACTGATTGAAAGAGGATCAATCTTGTGCAGCAGTGTGTTTTGCCAGATCCCTGGAAAGACTTAGTGCCTCTGGCCTCAGCAGTAACCTTAGATTGAGGCTTTGCAGACTGGGCGTACACAAGGAATAATATGCAGATGGCCAACAGCGGTTGGAAGGCTGAAGGTAATCAGGTCCATCTGAGGGGTGATGACTGTCCTAGGTCAACAACAGGTCACATTGGTTCTCGCTGTGTTAACCAGGCGGCTGTACTTGTCGGTAGCAGCCAGAACTCGGTTTTTGGAGGAGCGAAAGGCTTGTTCTCTCTGTGGGGTCTTTCCCGTATTATATTCCATGTTTCATGGCCTTGTCTATAGCTCAGAGCCGAGGTGTGAGCTGTTGAAGGCTTATTGAAGGACATCCCAAAGAAAACGCTGACAGAGAAGAACGGACCTTTTTACTTACCGTGTATTCTGTATCTCAGTCCAAGCACATGGGGCACTGCAAGTGCAGTGTACTTTCTGAGAACACAGACCAACATTTAAACTGGAACGATAGTGTGAATTTCCAAAATAGCAACCTCTCTGGTATTTTGATTGGAATCAAACCCAACTCTTACCTGCAAGTGCACTTGGCTTAAAAGCACCTCGCATTGTTCAGTCAGAACTGATCTGGTGGTGAGGAGAGAACACCATTTTTAGGTTGAACTCTAAAACCCTTTTGCATTTCTTGACCTTTTACAAATGAGAATAGATTATAACACATTTTAGTAAAACTATTCAACTAAAGAAAATTGCATAGTGTTAAACACAAACCAATTCAAATGTATTCATAGCATGATATCAAGGTGCAATTTTCCAGGAACTCGGCTGCCGGTTTTCATCGAATACCGCCTTGAATCCTAAACAGGCAGCCAAATGCACAACAGCATGTACTACAACCATATCTATTATACAACTTTTCTTATGGTATTGAGGGAGCCGTGGCCTATTTCTCTTTCTCGGTTATGTAACTATTGTAGACTTAATTCCCTTCTTTCTTTTTTTAGAAGCAAAGGAATCTTCTGCATGCTGAGGTCTGGTATTCATTTTCTTACAATGGGGGCTTTTGTTCAGTGCAGGGATGGAGAGAGGAGAGGGCTGGCTGGCCTCCACCCTCCGCCCTCCACCCTCCATCCCCTCCTCCTCTCCCCCAGCTCCCCACTAAAGGCAGGCCCCGTGTTTGCAATCCCCTCCAGGCCTGGTTGGGTAGGGAGCTCCAGATGCCTGGCTCTTTCTGCCACAAGGCCAGGGGGAAAGGGAGCCAGGTTGGAGGACACGGGCGGGAGAGAGGAGTGCAAGACAGGAGAACAGGGGAGAGGAGAGAGGAACTATGACCAGGAGAGAGAGGGCAGGGATCTATTCACTGTCGATGACAGGACAGGAATACACTTTTATGGAGAGAAGGAGAAAAGAGGAAGGTAGAAAGACACAAAGCAGGGTGGTGTCCTCGTATCGTAAAGCTACCCCCTTTCTCTTTACTGTAATGCCATGTTTGTACAATGATGAGGACATGTCTGGTCTGTCCAAACAGGCAGATTGAGAGAGGGCCAGAGTGGCAGAAGTCTGAAGAGAAATCTGACTCTGCACAGAGGAATGTGTGTGAGGAGGAAAAGGGGTCCCATTCCCACAGTCCACAGCTGTATTCATTTCATTACAGCACTTCGCTGACTGTGGCTCACATTTACCCCATGGCTCATGGTCTTTCCTGTCTGGGACTCTTCATGGATGCAGACTAAGGTCTTGCAGTCACATATTCTGCAGAATTTCAACTTGCTGCATTTTATAGGGCACATTACCGAATGTATGTTTGCAACTGTCCTTTTCCCTCTTGTGTTGTTGCAGTTGTATTACAGTATGTGAATGTATGTATGTGAATGTACCTCTTAACAGTCAGACTAACCTTTCTGCATGTTGGCTCTGGCTGAATTGTATTCCACTAGAGGGAGGCCTACTATTCACATTGTCACAACGGTTGTTATGGACACCCAAGGCGTAATTCACCACACTAGGACTGTACCGGAATATGTCTGCATCTCCATCCCTGAAAATCAATAGATACATACAAATAACCCCCAGGGTAGTGTGAAGGAGTCAGAGAGGAGGGAATAAGATGACAAAGGAAGGAGAGAAATAGTGAGCCAATAATCTGGCCCCCCAGTTTTGACCCGTTGGTGCAACACAGAGTGAGTGTTGTATGTCTGTCAACCCCGACGGGCCGGGCGGCCAGCAGGCCTGTCCTGCTTTCTGAAATCCCCTTGTCCTAATTTTAAGACTACCACGCTGAAAATATTAAAGCAGTGGAGCAGAGAGAGAGAGATGGGGAGAGAGAGAGGGAGAGATGGAGAGAGAGAGAGAGATGGGGAGAGAGAGGGAGAGAGAGATGGGGAGAGAGAGAGAGAGAGATAGAGAGAGAGATGGGGAGAGAGAGGGAGAGAGAGAGAGAGGGAGAGAGAGGGAGAGATGGGTAGAGAGAGAGAGAGAGATGGGTAGAGAGAGAGAGAGAGTGATGGGTAGAGAGAGAGATGGGTAGAGAGAGAGAGAGAGAGAGAGAGAGAGAGAGAGAGGAGAGAGAGATGGGATGGGTAGAGAGAGAGATGGGGTAGAGAGAGAGAGAGAGAGAGAGAGAGAGAGAGATGGGTAGAGAGAGAGAGAGAGAGAGATGGGTAGAGAGAGAGAGAGAGAGAGAGATGGGTAGAGAGAGAGAGCGAGAGAGAGATTGGATGAGAGAGAGAGAGAGAGAGAGATGGGATGAGAGAGAGAGAGAGAGAGAGAGAGATGGGATGAGAAAGAGAGATGGGGAGAGGGAGAGAGAGATGGGATGAGAGAGAGAGAGAGAGAGAGAAATGGGATGAGAGAGAGAGGGGGGGAGAGATTTATGCTTATTTATTTTATCTTGTGTCCTTTAACCATTTGCACATTGTTAAAACACTGTATATATATAATATGACATTTGTAATGTCTTTATTGTTTTGAAACTTCTGTATGTGTAATGTTTACTGTTAATTTTTATTGTTTTTCACTTTATATATTCACTTTATATATTATCTACCTCACTTGCTTTGGCAATGTTAACACATGTTTCCCATGCCAATAAAGCCCTTGAATTGAATTGAATTGAGAGAGAATCAATGAGAATGGTACAACAGCAGCAGTCCTGCAGCCTCCAAGAGTCACCAGCAATGGAACAAGGCCTGTTGAATGAGGGGTGAGGGGGGTGAGGAGAACACCCCAGCAGTGTCAAAGTAGAGATATTATGTTACTAGGCTGAGGGATTTAAATCAGGAGGCTGGCGCAGAGTGGACACTCCTATTTAACTGCACCTGCCGAAACTCTTTTGATCTCCAGGAAAAAGGATGTTGCAGATGCTGGCCAAGGATGCCCAACCCTTTTTAAATCACAAAGGGTTGCGTAAATTACGGAGTAATACTGCTCAATCCAAGTGAAAAATAGGAAGATAGGCTACTCCCCCATGAAATTAAGGACCGGAAAAGCTTACAGAATGCATCCTCCCTTTTTGGTCAAAGCCAACATCTAGGCTATGGCCTGTTGTGGATAGCTAACTCTGACCCATACATCAGCAAACTTGATTATCGATGGAATATGAAATACTGACTGTATTGAAGCTTGCAGCTCTTGAGTCCTATGCCTGAGTCTTACACCACAGTGCACAACTTCTGGTGAACACGACCGTGTGGAGGGTGAGTAGAGGTAAGAATCCCATTTCAGTGGCAGGCTGCTAGTGGAGCTACCGGGTCTAGCTGTAATGACAGGAACAGAGGCTACATTGTGAGGCAGTGTAGTACATATCACTAAGTAGCTTACTCCCAGAGAGAGGAGGAGCCCTGATCTCAGCTAACAAAGATGGCATAGACGCCCGCCGCAACATCAACAACCACACCAGACCATTCAAAAACTCCTCCTGTCCTGGAAGATTGATAAACTAAGTTACACCACAACCACAGACACTTTTAACATTTCCCACTTCCCAGCTCCTCCCGCTCCATTTGTTATGCTAGTTCCGTTCAGAGATTTAGGACGTCCTTGGGCCCGTTTTCAGAAAGCCTATTTATCCAGAGTACCTTTACTCAATGGGCATTCAGCGTACCCCCTATTTCTCTCCATAATGGGACAGGTGCAGCTGCACTGAGGACGCCGACCACAAATAACTAAGACAATGGCATGGAGAGAGGACCACACAATGGGACAGGTGATCTGAAAAGTTGCCAACCAGCTCCATTAAATCAGTTCCCTTTCAAAGCAAGATGAATCTTAGCTGCTAAAGTCAGACACCCTTGTTCATCAAACCCCTCAGCTGTAGGGTATTTAGTCAACTCAACAGTTTCCTGCTTTGGGTAGGATCGATTGGTCAAGGATAAAGAGAAAGCTCCAAACCTGGAGCGATATGAAAGCGAAATGAGCCAGCAGCTTTGTCCTGAAAGCAGATCAGCTGATTTACAGTGAGGCCCTTAATTTGCTAATCAAAGAAAAGGGGATCATGGAGGATATACACACAGACTATATTCCAAAGGATACCCTATTCCCTACATAGTGCACTACTGAGCCCTATGGGCCCTGGTCAAAAGTAGTGCACTATATAGGGAATAGGGTGCCATTTGGGCCACAAACACAAACACAGGGCAGAGGCAGAGACCAACAGGCAGCAGCGTAGTTGGCACTTGGCAGGGGTTCAAAGCAGAACGTAGTATCAGGGATAACATGGTACTGATACCCAAAGTCTTAGCATTACCTTGTTGATTTGTTCACAGGACGTCTGGACGTGCCAGCAGAGTTTGTTTGAAGTGGGTTTAAGATGAAATCATTCTGAATGATACACAGTCCTCGACTACTCTTAGTCTACCCTACCCTCTTAGTCTCATAGTCTTAGCTAAATCTGATAGGATTCAAAGTAACAATAAAGCTATGAATGACAGTTTTGAGATAGCCACTGCCAATACATTTCTAACTGGTGCATCACATTTATTGGATACAATCTTCAGTGATTTGTGTTTTTCCTGAACGGCAACAAAAACTCCAATTATAGGGGCAGAGTTGAGGCGGAGCTACATTCTTCAGAGCCTCCAACCAGTTGCTGAGGGATGGACACGCCTCCCCTTCAAATAGGTACCTGTAAATTACTGCCTTTTGTTGGACAAACGGGCTCATCCGGATGCAGGCCTAATGTTGGGTGGGCAGTATAAAAATAGGGCCCCCAGTTGGGGGGGGGTCTGGGTGATTTGTTGCTTTAGGCTACACAATATAAAACAATATTTGAATGTAGGAGATTGTGAAACCTCAAATTCTGCCTTGTGCTTTTACCATTAGGACCATAACATTTACAGTCAATTTTGGAACCTGACTATCTTCTTTGATCTAATTATTACCAAACCATTTGTAACTGACTGAAAACACAGTAAGCATTTAAAGATATCCTTGTTGAAGAAAACTAAAGGTATAAAGTGTGAAACAAGGGTCCCGACCCCTAGGCCCAACCCTTTCCCAGTGGAAATAAAAGTCTCAATGGTTTTACTGGGGTCAGAACATTTATCACCTGGAACTAAAAAAAAACAGGCAGGGAGGGAGAGACAGGGAGAAGAAGCCTGGTCTGGGAAACGAGATCGACAGACATCCCAACAATGTTGGTCCTCTGTCTGATGAATGAAAACCTAAACATATATTTTTTCTCTCAAAATTCAACTGTTAGGCAATGATGGCGTAAGAAGAAGTGTTGGTGTTTGACAATTTGATAAATGCTTTATCAATTCCAAACTAAATAGCAAACTAGAAGAGGAAGGGAAAGGAAAGCCAATAGGGTTATGATAGTAGTTTCTTCCAAAACGTTTCATTGTTGCTGATATTCAAACAAGTTGCCACCAATGATTAATAGGCTACGTTGTATTAACATGTTGGTGTTACATAGTTCTTAACTAACTGCTTTGTAATTGCATAGTATTGGCCTATGTCCCAAAATGGCACCCTATACCCTACATAGGGCACTACTTTTGACCAGAGCGCTATGGGCCCTGCTCATAAGTAATGGACTCTATAGGGAAAAGAGTTCCATTTGGGACACAGGCATGGAGTTCAGTAATCACACAAGAGTCTTCTCCTCACCTGCCCTCCAAGGCTGCTCTCTCCCTCACGGTCGCCAGCAGCAGTTGGATCAGATTTCAGCAGCTCCTTGATGGCAGGGGGGTCATCCAGGGGGGAGTGAGGTGTCTTCAGCCTGTTACCCTGTTTATGGTGCACCGTCTGCCAAATCTGCTGCCACATAGTGACCTGGAAGTAGGAAACATGGGGATACATGGGATAGGACATCAGGAGACAACGCTGTGTAACTTTAGGCTTATAATGAGTGATGAGTCATTATGAATGATGAGATATCAGAAAGACCTGTGAAATGTACATGACATTTAATTGAGACCCTGGCCCATCGAAATCTTATAATATAAGTGTTCTATTTAATAATGTCCCCTGGCCACTGTTGGGCATGGAACTACTGCATGTGTTTTTCAGTTGGCTGGTTTCCCCCAACAAGTTTGCACACTACTCTGTAAAAACACTACCTTCAGGCAAAAAAACGATTAAAGGGGCAACTGCTGAAGAAGAACAAAAGTAGAAGTGTTATGAAACTGTAGCCAGACAACAACAACAAAGAGGAAAGAGACAAAGTCAAGCAAATATTCTTGCTGACAGCAGAGGCACAGTGTTGGTGAAGAAGTTTAAAGTCTGGAGTCTATTACAGTTGTTCTGCACCTGGTCCCTGACATTCAGTGTCTATGCTCCATGGAAAGGTCAGCTTCAAAGCCCCACTGCTGTCCAGAGGAGAACGTTTAAACACGGTCGTTCCCTGTGTCTTTCAATCTGGCTGTGCCCTCACATACGCACACACACACACACACACACACACAAACACTACCACTATGTCTAGCTGAACTCTGGCCAGGCAGCCACACACTGCTTCCCATAAAGCCCCAGAAAGCCATTCTCTATGCAGGTGTTTACGGTGTGAGCCCCCTAGGATGCTATCAACAGTAACAAGCTGTTCATTGCTTAATTCATCTCCAAGTGAAACCCATCAGATGACATGGGGAATGAATTACAGTGTGGTTAACCTGAGTGGTTGACTCATTGCTGTTGTTGTAACTTCACAATGGAGATTGAAGATCTGAAATGTGAAACGTGATAAACATTTGAAATAGGCTAATCTAATAATACACTCTTTGTTCTTGCCATCCACAAACCAAACATTGACGGAATCCTATGCAATATCCAGTTGCACAGGCATTGCTAAAGTCCGGAGAATATATGATAGCTCAAACCCACATGGTTTGGCAGAGATCCAAGGAAACGTGCCCTGGCCTCCTCATATCCTGTGTTAAACTTAAAAGGAACTGCTGCAGACAATGGTGACCTTGATGGAGAGAAGGCCAGTCTGGGAGGTATTATTATGATTCTCATCCAGAGATTTAACGCTGAGGGAAAGCATTCATTTACTACAGGGTAGAAAGCAACAAAAACAAAGAATACTGAGGGAAATGTAAGGCTGGTTGAGTGAATAGGGCTCACATGCTTTTTATTTTATTTACTAGAAGTCCTTCCTTCTCTACCTACATGTACAAATGACCAGGACTAACCTGTACCCCCGCACATTGACTCGGTACCGGTAGCCTCGTTATTGTTATTTTATTGTTACTTATAACTTTAGTTTACTTAGTAAATATTTTCTTAACTCTATTTCTTGAACAGTATTGGTTAAGGGCTTGTAAGCATGTGACAAATAAAATGTGATAACTAAAGAGTTTTGAACCAGTCAGCGCATAGAAATGATGTCATGTATATGCTCATAATGATCTTATCAACAAGACAGGGTTAGCCCTCTTAACCCCTCGATTGGCCCCTGACGTGCTAAGCTAATTTGAGGGCCTGTGTCATTTTTCTTCTATTACGCAACTATTCCTGGGGTCCTCCATCATTAGATGTTTGTCCTGTAGAGTGTGACTGTATTTACACTACTGAACTGATCTAATATGGACATTTAAAACATGGCCCCTGGCAGAACATAACTGTAGGATGACATCACTGGGGAGAGTTAAGACTGGAGACCCAGACAGGAAATGGGTGGTTTCATACATATTTATTTTTCCTTTTTGAATATGAACCCTATATTATCTACTTCAATTGAAGTTACTCCTGCATTGCTAATGGGGTGGTAGCCAGCCTGGCATAATATTATGCAAACTACACATAGCCTGTTGACCTGTTGTATGCTACTTGATAACATTTTCAGACGGAGTAGTTGGCTTCAGAATAAACAGTTTAAAGCAGTAGGTGGCCCGTGGGCCAAATACGTCCCGTGGGTGATTTATTTGCCCCTACTACCCCCCCCCCCCCCCCCATATCTGTTTGGGATTGTTGCTGTTAATTTGCAGTTCCGGCCCCCCAACCATCAGCTCAAGAAAAAAATTGGCCCACGGCTAAATGTAATTGGGGACCCCTGGTATGAAGAAAGTCTCGAGCCACAGTGTGAATGGGTTGTTTTGGAACAATCTGAGGACCTCGTCTTGAATGCATGCATAGCCTCACTTAACGAGAGCTCCTTGTGTTTTACACAACACCTCATTCTACATTGTGGAACTGTCACGCCCTGGTCGAAGTATGTTGTGTTTGTCTTCATTTATTTGGTCAGGCCAGGGTTGTGGCATGGGTTTTTGTATGTGGTGTGTTTTGTATTGGGATTGTAGCTTAGTGGGGTGTTCTAGATAAGTCTATGGCTGTCTGAAGTGGTTCTCAATCAGAGGCAGGTGTTTATCGTTGTCTCTGATTTGGGAACCATATTTAGGCAGCCATATTCTTTGAGTGTTTTGTGGGTGATTGTCCTTATGTCCTTGTACTGTGCTAGTTTACACAAGTATAGGCTGTTTCGGTTTTCGTTTAGTTCATTATGTTTATTGTTTTGTAGTGTTTGTGTTTAGTGTGTTTGGTCATTAAACATGAATCGTAATCTACACGCCGCATTTTGGTCCGACTCTCCTTCCCACAACAAAAGCCGTAACAGAATCACCCACCACAACAGGACCAAGAGGCGTGTCATCAGGCAGGAGCCGCAGGAGAAGCAACAGCGGCAGCAGGAGCAACAAAATCTGGACTACACAACTTGGGAGGAGATAGACAGGTGGGCGGTCGACCCAGGGAGAGTGCCGGAGCCCGCCTGGGATTTGATGGAGCAGTGTGCGGAAGGTTACGAGAGAATGAGTTTGGCGAAGTAAGCACGGCGGCGCGGAAGGAAGCCCGGGAGTCAGCCCCAAAAATGTATTGGGGGGAGGCTCACAGGGATTATGGCGACGTCAGGCAGGAGACCTGCGTCAATTTCCTGTGGTTACCGGGGGGCAAGAGAGACCGGGCAGGCACCGTGTTATGCTGTGGTGCGCACGGTGTCCCCAGTGCGGGTGCATAGCCTGGTGCGGTATATTCCAGCTCCGCGTATCGGCCGGGCTAGATTGAGCGTCGAGCCAAATGCCATGAAGTCGGCTCTACGCATCTGGTCCCCAGTGCGTCTCCTTGGGCCGGCTTACATGGCACCAGCCTTGCGCACGGTGTCCCCGGTTCGCCTGCATAGCCCAGTGCGGGCTATTCCACCTTGCCGCACTGGCAGAGCGACTGGGAGTATTCATCCAGGTAAGGTTGGGCAGGCTCCGTGCTCAAGAGCTCCAGTGCGCCTGCACGGTCCGGTCTACCCAGTACCACCTCCACGCACCAGCCCTCCGGTGGCAGCTCCCCGCACCAGGCTTCCTGTGCGTGTCCTCGGCCCAGTACCACCAGTGCCAGCACCACGCATCAGGCCTACAGTGCGCCTCGCCTCTCCAGCGCTGCCAGAGCCTTCCTCCTCTCCTGCGCTGTCGGAGTCTCCCGCCTGTTTCGGAACTGCCAGAGCCTTCCTCCTCTACAGCGCTGCTGGAGTCTCATGCCTGTTCAGCGCAGCCAGAGCTGCCAGTCTGCATGGAGCAGTCAGAGCTGCCAGTCTGCATGGAGCAGCCAGAGCTGCCAGTCTGCATGGAGCAGCCAGAGATGTCGGTCTGCATGGAGCAGCCAGAGATGTCGGTCTGCATGGAGCAGCCAGAGATGTCGGTCTGCATGGAGCAGCCAGAGATGTCGGTCTGCATGGAGCAGCCAGAGATGTCGGTCTGCATGGAGCAGCCAGAGCTGTCGGTATGCATGGAGCAGCCAGAGCTGTCAGTATGCATGGAGCAGCTAGAGATGCCAGTCTGCAAGGAGCTGCCAGTCTGCAAGGAGCTGCCAGTCTGCAAGGAGCTGCCAGAGCTGCCAGTCTGCATGGAGCTGCCAGAGCTGCCAGTCTGCAAGAAGCCGCCAGAGCTGCCAGTCTGCAAGAAGCCGCCAGAGCTGCCAGTCTGCATGGAGCAGCCAGAGCCATCAGTCAGTATGGAGCAGCCAGAGCCGCCAGTCAGCATGGAGCAGCCAGAGCCGCCAGTCAGCATGGAGCAGCCAGAGCCGCCAGTCAGCATGGAGCAGCCAGATCCGTCAGTCTGCCAGGATCCGCCAGTCAGCCAGACTCTTCCAGATCTGCCAGTCAGCCAGACTCTTCCAGGTCCGCCAGTCAGCCAGACTCTTCCAGGTCCGCCAGTCAGCCAGACTCTTCCAGGTCCGCCAGTCAGCCAGACTCTTCCAGGTCCGCCAGTCAGCCAGACTCTTCCAGGTCCGCCAGTCAGCCAGACTCTTCCAGAGCCGCCAGTCAGCATGGAGCAGCCAGATCCGTCAGTCTGCCAGGATCCGCCAGTCAGCCAGACTCTTCCAGATCCGCCAGTCAGCCAGACTCTTCCAGATCCGCCAGTCAGCCAGACTCTTCCAGATCCGCCAGTCAGCCAGACTCTTCCAGATCCGCCAGTCAGCCAGACTCTTCCAGATCTGCCAGTCAGCCAGACTCTTCCAGATCTGTCAGCCAGACTCTTCCAGATCTGCCAGTCAGCCAGACTCTTCCAGATCCTCCAGTCAGCCAGACTCTTCCAGATCCGCCAGACTCTGCCAGAACCGCCAGCCAGGATCTGCCAGAGCCAACTACCTGCCTGAGCTTCCTCTCAGTCCCGAGCTTCCCCTCAGTCCCGAGCTGCCCCTCAGTCCAGTGGGGTTCTGGGTGAGGACTACTAGGCTATGGTCGGCGGCGAGGGTGGACTATCCAAGGACGCGAGGAGGAGGGACTAAGACTTTGATAGAGTGGGGTCCACGTCCTGCGCCGGAGCTGCCACCATGGACAGACGCCCACCCGGACCCTCCCCTATGGTTTTTGGTGTGCGTCCGGGAGTCCGCACCTTGGCAGGGGGGGGGGTTCTGTCACGCCCTGGTCGAAGTAGGTTGTGTTTGTCTTCGTTTATTTGGTCAGGCCAGGGTTGTGGCATGGGTTTTTGTATGTGGTGTGTTTGTATTGGGATTGTAGCTTAGTGGGGTGTTCTAGATAAGTCTATGGCTGTCTGAAGTGGTTCTCAATCAGAGGCAGGTGTTTATCGTTGTCTCTGATTTGGGAACCATATTTCGGCAGCCATATTCTTTGAGTGTTTTGTGGGTGATTGTCCTTATGTCCTTAGTGTCCTTTTGTCCTTGTTCTGTGTTAGTTTACACAAGTATAGTCTGTTTCGGTTTTCGTTTCGTTCATTACGTTTATTGTTTTGTGGCGTTTGTGTTTGTTTAGTGTGTTTGGTCATTAAACATGAATCGTAATCTACACGTCGCATTTTGGTCCGAATCTCCTTCCCACAACGAAAGCCGTAACAGGAACCTAAAGCTTTCATGTCTTGTTGTGATTACTTGCTGTAATTGTGGCATGTTCACAGTTTAATGTAATCTATTTAAAGTACTAATGCATAGCATTTGTCAACTATATAATATTATCTAGTAGTTACTTCTATCTTGAGTTGTTAGGAGAGTTTATTGAGTCAAGGGAACTTGCTCAAGTGATTTCCAGATCACCCTTATTGTTTTGGCCAAATGTAATGTGTCAGCTATTGCTGATTGCTACCCAAAGACAGATATTTGAACAATGCAGGACCATGGTCAGTTATTCCTCCAACATGAACAGCACCCTTAAAGTGACAACCAGAAGTTGAAACAGTAACAATGCTCTCCCCACCACTGTTTCGGTAAAAAGCTGAGGGATGGGGATGGATTTATGTAACCACTCTCAAATTCATAGACAGAGCTATGGATGCAAGGAGTGACCATCCATGATATCAAAAGTATAGATTTAAACCATCTTTTAAAGCTATGCAGTTTTTGCTTACATTTACTTTGCTGGCAAACATTGGACTAAAACAAGTTCATATTCTGGGTTCTAGTGGGGTATGACAGTTGAACTAGCTAAAACCATATGAGGCATTTAATAATCAATGGATATAGCTAGATATATCATTCATGTATAAGTTTAAAAATGTATGTAGCAACTGCAGATTGTCCCTTTAAAATGGCTTGGTCGTCACCTCAGTATGAATCTCTGTGTACATGTCAATCAAAGCATCTCCAAACAAGCCCCGGATGTCTGGGAGCTCTGGGACTTGCTCCACGATAACATTCCGCACCGAGAGTGGACATTCGGATTCTTCCATGAAGACACCTTGGAGTTTAAACGGTCTAACTGAGGGGAGAATTGAAACTAGTCACTGACATATGTCTGGAAGTCATTTGCGTCATAATAATAATAATTTGCCGGTTTTGCCTGCAGTAGCAGAAGTCTGCTCGTCGTGGGTCGTCTGTCTCATTTGGCTGCTGTAGATAGCTATGTTAGTTAACGTTAGCTATCTAGTTAGTTGTTAGATAGCATCTCAGTAACATTAATTGAATAATTTAATGCACATTATATTTGTGCTTAAATTTTACATTTTAAAACTTGAGAGAAATGTGAGCTCACCTGCTAGTTAGTAAATCAAAGACTAAACATACCTTGTTGTTGCTTCCTGTATCCAGTGTAAACATTATTGTATCCAAGGAAGACATATCGCGAGATCAGTATCCCCCACCTCTGCTTAGAATAAACTATTTCTGGTGTAAATAAAATGTTCAATAGTTAAATTTTATTTCAGCTTCATATTATAGTCTACAGTTTTATTGTTGTACTTTTATTATTGCATTAACCCGGTTGAATACAAAGTCAAACCAGATGTATTTTCTATAATAACCACACATTAATATCTTATTTCATACAAAGGAACGATAACAAAAAGAGAGAAATGTTAGTTAATCTTATCTCAAAGGAAGTTTAAATATTGTGTCTAGCTAACGAATATCCGTAGCCATAGTTATGTATATAGGGGAAAACCCCTTCTCATAATTTTGACTATAGTGAGTAGGAGGTTATAGCTCACAGACAATTTACTGGGGGACGGACCAGAGTCGAAGCACTAAACTGGGTAGTCACGTGTAAATTGAAACATAACCCCCGTAGAGGCGTAATAACTTTCCCTCTCTTTGCACGTTTCAGCTTCGGATCTGTGCGAAAAAGGCTGGGCAATCGAGAATATAGCCTCAATTGTAGGCTAGATGCACATCTGAAAATGTTATGAGTATTTTATATTCTTCAACAATGTGGCAGAAACTGCTAAATGACCATAAACACTAAAGCACATTTTGTATTTTTTTTAATCCTGGACACTGGAGCAAAACATAATCTCTTTCGTCTTATTTTGGATATTTTTTTGGTCATAAAAATGGTTTCAAATCAGCACTATTCGATGGGGGTTATGCATTCCGCGTTGTCTCTACTGTTCTGTGTCCAGTTCGGTCTGTCTTTCTCTGTGGCTGGACATGAGAACACCTGTGATGCGAACGGCAGCGTCTACTATGTGGGAGAATGGTACTTTCTAGAATCGGACCACTGCACGCAGTGTGAATGCACCACAGAGGGGTCGTCTTGTGCACGGACGGAGTGTACCTCTTTGCCGGCCGCTTGCATCCATGTCAGCCACTATCCCACTGACTGCTGTCCAAGATGTGAGAAAATAGGCTGCGAGTACCGGGGAGTGGTGTACGAACTGGGACAAAACTTCCAGGTAGGCTACAGCAAGCATTATCCCCTACTTGGCACGATATGATCAAGTTAAACTTGACCTGGAATGAATAAACATAATATGTATATGATGTCATTTACTTCTCAAATGTCTATTGAGTTGACGAATATTGATTTTCCTCTTACTATAATAAGCGTTGTGCTACCTCCTGAAATCGTCTCTCCAAAGTCTATCTGTGCGCAATTACGCATCAGCAATTTTGGATATATTTTTTTCAAAAGTAACGTATTTGATTCACTGTTAACATGTCTGTTAATATATCATTGCATAAGCGTCTTATGACTCAGAATAACTGACAAGCAGCACATGTAATTTTCTTTCTTTTCGAGAACATCTCTGGGCGTCGGACTGTTTCTGGCACTGTAGGCAGATACATTTTAGAATATGGCTAAATTGCACCACCC